>NW_015505867.1:71840-80422 GCF_001515645.1 Sinocyclocheilus grahami
CAGTGTGCAGGACCCACCGAGACACGTTAGTCTACTAAGGGAATCAGTCTCTCGAGACTGACCTCTGGTGTAATCAGAGCGGCTAGCTGGGTGCCCTAATGTGGCGAACCGGTAGGGGACGGCCCTACTAGAGGTTGTGGAGGTCACGAGCCTCTTAGCACCGCTACGTTTCCGGGCGGTAACTGAGAGAAGCGCTCGACGGAGACCGCTGCGCCCTGGAACACCGGCAGGGTTGGCAGACTGATCTCCTGAGGGCACTGAGGAGAGACGGGCACCGTGTGATGCGATGTGCACCGCTCTTCCCCAGAGGGGCCTGCCCTCCGAGGTCCTGAGCCATAGCATCAGGACCCTCATCGCTGAAGTCTTCTCTAAAAATGATGGTCCTCAGACCCGCGTCATCTGCTAGGAAGAGTCGACTGATAAAACCAGAGCCTGCTCAGGGCAGGACCCAAGGAGGCAGACCTCTGCGCCCTGGAACACCGGCAGGGTTGGCAGACCGATCTCCTGAGGGCACTGAGGAGAGATGGGCACCGTGTAATGCGGTGTACACCGCTCTTCCCCAGAGGGAGCTGGCCCTCAGAAGTCCCCAAACGATTAAACACGGTCTGGTGTGATAAGATTCACATCAAAAACTGAAAATGATGTAATACCTCGGCAGGTACCTCGGAATACCTCGGAAGTTGCCTCGGCAGCGCGCTAGCCACTTGGTCACACAAACAATATCAATCTCCTTAGAGAAAAATAGCAGCAGCAGCAAGCTCTCGCTCAGAGGGGGAAGAAACCGCAGCTCGGGCTTCCGAGCCTCGAGAAAGAGAGCGCTGGAGAAAGGCGGAGAAAGGGCGAGCCGTCTCCAACCGATTCGCTAGATCCACGTGCGATGCCTGCGATCTGAATCGCCACTGTGCCTCAGCAATAGCGGGACCGAACCGTGAGCTCGCAAGCATGGACACACTCCTCGGAGCGTGCCTGGCGGGAGCAGAGCATTCAGCGGGGAGAAGCACAATCAGCCCCTTATTTCCGAGAGCTGACTGCGCGAGTCTTTTCTTTTTATAATAGTATTGACATAATGCTTGTGCGACTGTAAAACAGCTCCGCTCCACAGTAAAGCTGCTCATAATATTAGGCATAATATGCGTGTGTAAATGGGGTTTGTGCAACTGGCGATCTCATCGACGCCCTCATCAACCTCCTCGGAGGAAGACAGGCGGAGCGTTGAGCCCTCTCACCGGGGGGGGGGGGGGGGGGGAAAGAACCGCAGTGCGGGTTTCCGAACCCCGAGAGCGGGCGCTGGATCTGGTGGTTAAGGAAGAAGATAGGGATTCGCCCATCTACACTGGATCCATATGCGAAACCCACGAGCACAGCGGCCGCTCTGCCTCGGCGAAAGCAGGGCCGGAACCGCGAGAAACACCGGTGAAGACTCCCTCCTCAAAGAGAGCCCTCGGAGAGCAAGCATACGCAGTGACAAACGCTTTCAATACGGGCAGTCAGCTGACTCTGCGTGTTTTGCTCCCACTTTTAGCAGACAACACACAAACTGTGTGTATCCCCACCCGAAATGTAGGGCGGGCAGGGAAGAACACACAGCCTAATATACTGCCAGCTCTCGCCGTATGTTTGTCTACACTCGTATTGGTAAAATAAAGAGTGATAATGGACAGACAACACCAAATAAGACTGACACACACAGAGCGCTCGCTGAATGACAGAAAGCTGACGCCGGTTTCACCGCACGTGCTTTTATACTTCCTGGTCACTACGTCACTACGTCACCCCGCCCGTGACGTCTCGCCCATCCATTGGACTGATTACACATGTGATTCAGAGCGTGGTCATGCTGGAGGCGTTCCCGTAGCGTTTCGACGCAGCTCGAGTTCCTGAAGGGGAACTGCAGCCTGTGTGAGAAGCATGTTTCTATCCCAGAGTAAAAAAAAGGTAACTGTGACTTGACTTTTTATTTCTCACAGTTGCTACTATTTCTCTTAATAATGATTCACAAATCTTATTTCATATCTCACAATTAGCTAATTTTCAATCTGAGATAGAAACAGGCTTCAACAGATGTTATGCACAACAAACTTCTGTATTCTGTAAAACAGGTCTTTTCACTTCCGTTTCATGTCTTTTGTGTGTGCTTCGTTAAGTATGGAGCTGTTCTACTCAAGATACCTTCAATGGAGATACCAAAGATAATCATAACCAACATCCATCCCATATGCCGATAATTTTTTATTTGGATAATAATATTGAATAAAATGCAATAAAATAATAACAGTAAACAATAAGAACATCTAGCTAGGTTAGCAGATTACCATATATATGCATATGTAAATGCCTCATTTGCAACTGTTTCTATGGGCCGCTTTATGTAATTCGTCCACCATGTTGGAAGGGTTAACTTGACGTCATTCACCATAATGTGTGCAAGATCTGTTGCAAGATTGTCTGCATGCTTGGAGCAGTCAAATGAGGCATCTACCTATGCATATCTATGGCAGATTACCATAAAAGTCCACAGGTAACACCATCACGTCACTATTTGCTGATCCAAACACTCTGTCTGATGCCAAAAGCAAACAACATCCTAACATACACTCACAGTGTTGTAATACTACTGAACTATCATATATCTCAGGAATCATGTATGTTAATAATTATTTTTGAAAACTGGGGGTGGCTTTTCCCTTGCCATCCCTTGTTCTTCTGGTGATTCAAGTAATAATGTTTCATGCACATTTGACTCAGAATACGCAGCTTAGCAATACACTGCCAGACTTGATCGGTGGTTGAACGGTTTATTTGTCAGTTTATGATGTCCGATGATGTCCTAATATTAGTACAAATTAAGTTTATTTTTATATTTCTGTTGCCGTGACAACTTTTTGTTGCCATAAAAAGTACATGAATATTTTATATATGATTAAAATAATTTTAGGTTTCATCTAATATTTACAGAAGATACTGGAAAGTACACCCTCTTCACATAATAAATAAGGTGGAAATATAACATTAATTAAAAAATTACTTAAAAATTTCCATGGGTCTAGGCTTTCCATCTGTTTATGTCAGGTTTAAATCAGGGGTCCGTTCTTCGTACATCGCGAAAAGTAGCAGACAATGTTAGATGTTTTTATCACTTATTTCAGTATATAAATACAAGAATATTCTACAAAATGGTCATCTTTACTGATGTGTTTGTCTGTTTATAACAGCAACCAAGAAAAAGGCTGAAAAAACAGGTGGTGGTCCTGCACCTCCATGTTATACCCTAGCTAGTTAGACCCACAGCCAGGTACCAGTAGCAGCAGCACCTTCATTACTGGTAAATGAGCTTTCAGTTCTACACTGTATAATAATTTGTTGCTGCATTCAATTAAGTATAAACCAAATGGCTGTTACAGTCATTTCAAGTATGTTAAATCTTGAATTTCTTTGACTTAAAGTGAAAAATGCTAAACTTAATTAGAGCTAATGAAAAAATATGTTGCCACGAGTTATTGATCACAATTTTTACAGTGTAGTTCATTGTAATGACATTGTGTTTTTGTGCAGTTTTACATAATACATGCATGTGCAGTAAGTGGACTTCTTCTAACTTTGTTTTACATCAAAAGGGAAGAAAGTGCAACACTTTGTAATACCCATTTGTTTCCATTGCACAGAACAGTGAGGAAACCCTCTCAGATGACTGTCATTTGGAGGAAGTACCTGTAAGTACATAAATAGCTTGTGCCTATTATTTCTGACTGCAATATATGAGTTACAGGAGTCAACATCAACAGAAAGGCCTACAGAAGAATCTGCACAGAGAAGTGATACAGAGGTGGGTGGTGTTGAACCTTTCCTATTTATTTTTGTTGCATGAGGCATGTATTGAGAGTTACATGTTAATTTGTCCACACATGGCACAGAGTGACATCCATTCCTTATATAAACAGAGTCTTCAACACAAAGTAGAGTATTTTTGCCTGAAAAAGTTGAGTAATAGAACTTGACCTCTTAAAGAAAATACTGGCACTAGAGATAGAGTTGCTTCAAAATGAACTTCAGCTTATTCAGCTGATACACTATTTCACACAGAGTAATACTGTTGAACTTACATAACAATATCTCTTATTGCAGGCAAAAGATAACTGATTACTTTTCTTTACAAAGAATAAAAGACAGGATAAAGTATTTATCTTGTCTTTTATTAAACACTTAAAAATTGTGTTCCAAAATACTGTCCCGTGCAACTCTGCCACTAGGTTGGTCCAAGTGCACTGGCTGGAGGTCATCATCAGGCTGCACTTCCACCACAGGTCCTCTCCTTTCTGATGGTGGCAATGTTGTGTAATAAAGAACATGCAACAATAATGTTGCAGGCCCTATCAGCAACCCTCAGACTTTTCATACACTGAAATCTTCCCTTTAGTTGCCCAAAGGTAATTTCAATGCGTGCCCTTGTCCTGGCTAGAGCTGCATTGTAACGGGTTTTTGGTCAGGGAATGTCGTCATAAAATACTGCCTGCAGGCATAGTCCCTGTCTCCAAGTAGGAACCCATCATAATCACTTGTATAATGGAAATATTCAGTTCTGTTAGGCCCAGCATAAGTGTATGTAATACAGTGAGCTTGACATTTATATTTCCCTTACCACGTTCAAATAATGTACATAAACATTACTCTCAGAAAATTATTCAGTCATGCACAGATCCTGGCCATTTTACTTCCACATTTGTAGAGTCACACACCATCTAAGACATTTTAGTCAGTCAGCTGCATACTTTATGATTTTTTAAAAATTTGATATTACTAACCTGGAATATTAAGAATCCTAATAGTAACTTACCTGCACATTTACACTGTGAACCCCCTTTCGGTTCACAAAATCCCCTTCATTGGAGCCTGGTGGGGCCTTGATGGGAATGTGTGTGCAGTCTTTGGCACCAATCGCATTAGGGAAGCCTGGAGGACATATACATCATACTTATTGACACGGTCATGATTGCGTGATCTTAATGAACAATTGTAATGTACCTGCAATGGTGAAAAATTCTGATTTAAAACCTGGGGTCTTAAGTGCCTTGGAAATACCACACAAACCCCTAAAAACTGCTCGAGTGCCAGGTAAACTTTGCGAATGGCATGATGGACTGCACTTTTCAACAACTTCTCCACATCTCCAATAGTGTAAAGGAAAGTGCCACTCGCAAAGAATCTCAGACCAATGCACACAGTTTGTGCTGTGCTTAAAGCCCGACTCAGGCAAGTCGAAAATGTAATATGTGCTTCCAACAAATTAATGATGTAAATAACACCCTCATGAGAAAAACAATATCTCTCAAAAAGTAGGAAATGGATCCTGTCTGTCCTGCAATACGTGATTAATTTGAAAAGCTCTGCGATAATAAGCGGAGGTGATAAAGGAAATCTGTCACAACCAGGTATTGTCCGTTTTTACGACAGCAACCTGTTGCGGAAGGTGCAAGAATTACTTTTAATTTGTAATGTCTGTATTATATTTACTGTTGATCAAAGATAAGCAGATCCAAACAAAGGTGTGTGTTCATGAGAAAGGTGAAATATGTTGAATGCTTCTTCCTTCCTTTCTGTTTTGTGACAACACAGTTTTTCAGTAGGACTCTCCTGTAATGCTGCATTACTGCAGCACAGTGTTTGTTATGACACCGCCCTGTGTTTTCCGGCAGGACGACTCAAGAGCTTGTGAAGTCTATTATGACTATACTGCTCATAACAGCAATATGTCAAATATAATATCTGAAATTATTTTTGCACATTCACATTTGGTAATTAGTCACTTTCCAGACACTCTTTACCCTGTCAGATCTTTTCTGTATTCTTGATATTAGGCATATTAAAGTTTAAAAGTTTTGTTCTTCTGTCTAAAAAAGAAAGAAGTACAGTGTGCCTGGCCCATTTATTTGTTTAACATTTGATATCAGATAATCAAATACAATTTTTGGGACAAATACACATGTACAATACTTCCTGTATTGAGATGCTCATCTGATGAATAGCAGACACACACAAACACACACACACACACTGCTGTCTAGAGAAGGAAAGATCATGTTCATGAAACTGTGTGAAGACTGTAGTCCAGATGAAAACAAAGATAAAATAATGAAACACAAACGACAGACATTTCTGCTCCTGTTCAAATATCTGCTGTGCTGTGTAGTGCATAAGTGAGCATATAATTGATTATTAAAAATGACACCATTATTATTTAGATGTGAATAAGTGATTTTACAACTGTGTGATATTTGTTGTTTTGCCGTAGCAGCTGCTGTTGGGGACCAGTGAACAGTCACGATGTGGTAAACATGATGGAGGTGTGTAGGTGTGTGGGTGACAAGTTGAGCAACTGACTTTCACTGGTTGTGACTGTGTGTTTGTAACAGTCAAGAGATCATCTTCATCTGTACAGATCACGCACAAGTTTGAAAGACAAAGAAAACTGGTGAAAATACACTGCAAGACTTGAACTTCTCACTCACAGAATTTAAGAATAGATGTCATATATGTGCTGATTAATAACCTGTTGTGTAGTAAATATACTTACACCCTCCTGGTCTGTTTCACAAAGATCAGAGTTCATCTTCATCTGCTTTAGTTTCCTGTGAAGTGAGGAAGATGTTGAACATCACAGAATGCAGCTCAGTTCATTGTGATAATATGTGTGTACATCTAATCAGCAACAGCAAAACCACTCTTAACCACCTCTTAAAACACACTTTTTCACACTCTGACTTATCCACTCACAATGTTCAACACACAGATGCATCACACTGTGAATTTTTTTTTTCATCAATCACATTCATATTTCATCTAAAACTTTTCAGTCACACTATTGTCAACTAGTGTTACAATAGCTATAACCACATGCACAAAAACCAAAACAATAATAATAATTATTATTTTAATAAAACTTATAGTGTCATAATTGCTGGTCATGATGCAAATAACGCCCCAATTCGTAATTTTGTAAACATGCAATTAAATATTTTTTACACAATAAATATTGAAATGTTATTATGTATTGGAATTCTTTAAATAATAATAATAATAACAATAAATACAGTTTTTATTATTAAAAGTCATGGGACCAGGACAAGAGTACAGCAATAAAATAAATGCAGAAAATACATTTGAAAATAGTAGAAATAATTGATGAAGGCAGGGGAAATGTGTCCAAGACAGTTTTAATCTGACCAGCATAACAATATGAAAAAGTGGAAATCTGTTTGTTTTAATAATGATAAATTGCCTGGAGTTGCCGGAAGAACCATTGTATAAATATTTTAAAAATGTAGTGATGTTTGGATGCTTGGAAATGTTTTAAGGATATTCATAAACACCACCAAAATACAATCAAAAAATGATCTTAGCTGTAAAGGCAGATGCTGATGCTGATGATCAGACAGATCACAATGACTCCAGAACATGAGATGACGATGATGATGCTGATGATGTACAATGGCATTTGTTTGGGTGATTCTGGTCTGATCTGGTTTTCTGACAGACACCAAACAGTCAAACACTCATGATATGAATCAATCAGCACTAATCACTATCAGCCAAACATGCGTATACTGTAATTGTTGCACTGCTTTAATAATAATAATAAAAAGTCACAAAATTACCTGTTATTGTTAACATCCATCCTATTGTTGCTGGGTAACAGCTGTAGTTTCCTGTTCCTGAAAGTGAAGTGTGTCCAATACTTGGAATTTGTGCTCTGCATTTAACCCATCCAAGTGTAAGTGTGTACACACGCACGCACGCACGCACGCACGCACGCACACACGCACACACGCACACACGCCAGTGGGTGTGTGTGTGTGGCCAATGGGGTAGTTGGGGGGTTCAGTGTCTCACCTCAGTCGTGGTATTGAAGGTGGAGAGAGCACTGGTTATTCACTCCCTTTAGTACAATCCCTGCCAGACCTGAGACTCAAACCCGTGACCTTCGGGTTACAAGTCCAACTCCCTATCCATTAGGCCACAACTATATTGTAGTTTGTTTTGTTTTTAACATAAAACTTTGAATACTGATATTTGAAATTATTTAAAAACATGAAAAATATTGTCAAAATGTGAAATAAAAACCGCCAGTAGGTGGCAGCAAGTGACTGTTAATGAGTGAGTCATTGAGATTCAACCGATTCATTCAAACGGCTGATTCATTCAGGAACAAAGCATTTAACTGTGTTAATAAGTGAATCACTGAATCATTTATTCAACCAATTTGTTCAAAAAGCTGATTCATTCAATAAGTAAACACCGTCCATTGCTCAGAGACGCAAAACAGTGCTGGGATCTTTGTTTGGAACTATTTTCGTTGGCAAAATTGAGCAAAAACAAACAATATTACGTCTAAAATGTAAGTCACTTGCTAACGTTACTGAACTTGTATAAAATGATTATTAAATTTGTTATGCTGATATCTGCAGAAAAACTGTACTCTTTGTGTGATATAGGTTAAGTTAACTATATTAAATTATATAAATATAAAAAGCATACAGAAGCATTTTTCCGTCTACAATTTAGAATGCCTGGAATTTTGAGTTTTAATA
>NW_015505867.1:94145-113598 GCF_001515645.1 Sinocyclocheilus grahami
GTTCAAAAAGCTGATTCATTCAATAAGTAAACACCGTCCATTGCTCAGAGACGCAAAACAGTGCTGGGATCTTTGTTTGGAACTATTTTCGTTGGCAAAATTGAGCAAAAACAAACAATATTACGTCTAAAATGTAAGTCACTTGCTAACGTTACTGAACTTGTATAAAATGATTATTAAATTTGTTATGCTGATATCTGCAGAAAAACTGTACTCTTTGTGTGATATAGGTTAAGTTAACTATATTAAATTATATAAATAATAAAAGCATACAGAAGCATTTTTGCCATCTACAATTTAGAATGCCTTGAATTTTGAGTTTTAATAGACTAATAAATCACGTGCGTGCACTCTCTGTGTGTGATTTGGTGATATACTCGATAATGTCAGATCGCACATCATTAAAACAGCACTTATTATCGCAGACGATGCTTTATCGCACACCCCAGCCTCGACTTGAGAGGACAATTAATCATCCGCGGTTGTGCGCGCACTTGTTTGCAGGAGCAAAGGTGTTTTTAGGAGTCTAGCAGACGCCAGACCACTGATTCATCAAACCTGTTTTCCTGCAGTCCGTGTTCTTCTAACTTTATTTTGTAGTAAGTAACGAATATGCTTCGGGGAAATGTATCGGAGTAAAAGTATACATTTTAATTAAGAAATGTAGTGGAGTAAAAGTAAAAGTTGCCTGAAATATAAAAAGTACAGATACTCCAAAAAAATACTTAAGTACTGTAACAAAGTATTATTACTTCGTTACATTACAACACTGCAAATGGGACATATTGTATCTCTGAAAGAGAGCCATCATTTCCCATCCTCAACTCTCTGATTCTTTTACTATCAATTACATTTGCACCCTAAAACTCCAGCCTCAAGCCTCGCTTGTCATGTGATCAGGCGTCATGATGTTTGAGGTTTATAGTGCCATATTTGACATTAAGCAATGATTTGAGACTAAATGGAAGCATACATTACCTGTTGAAAAACACAATGATTGTGTCAGAAAACGTATAACTACATATATCATAAAGTGTTTATATCATATATCAATCGCTTCACAAATGTAATTCCTCACCTGCTTTAAAATAAATCTACATCAGGTAGAGGCAAAGAAAATCAGGCCAAAATAAAATGATTTAAACAATGAATGTTGTCTGACATATACATTTTTTTTTTTTTAATTTAATTAAATTGTCTGTAATAAAAACCATCTCTGCTAAAACAACAACACAATTTTCAGTAGGACTCTTATTCATCTTTCCTGTTGGTAGTGTTGCATGCAGCTCAGTGTTTATTATGGCACCACCTTGTGTTTTCCGGCATCTTTTTACCCTGATGGATCTTTTCTGTATTATTTTCAACACAACCCCCTGATTATTTATATTGATAATGATAAATGATCTAATGTCTAGTTAGGCATATCAAATGTTAAAACTCATATTCTTCTGTATGAAAATGAAATTTATTTGCTAGATTTTATATCAAATAAGCAAACAGCATTTTAGGGGCAAATACATATTCACATACAGATCCTCTGAGACTGAACTTATACTTATTGTGACAGTCCTCTAGCATCTCTAGCATGAAAATAGTCTCCGCCTCAGACATCATGCCCAGCATGAAAATGACTGGCAGACATCCTCCTGAATTGAGATGCTCATCTGATGAGTGTCAGACACACACACTGCTGTCATGAGAAGTAAAGATGTTCATGAAACTGTATGAAGACTGTAGACCTGAAGAAAACAAAGATAAAACAATGAAACAAAAAACAGACATTTCAGCTCTTCATGTTTCCATGAGTCAATGCAAGTCAATGATTCAGTATGTGTTGGGGGTCAGTGACAGACATGATGTGGTAAACATGATGGAGGTGTGTGTTGAGTTCAACTGACTTACACAGGCTGTTACTGTGTGTTTGTCACAGCCAGAGATCATCTTCATCTGTACAGATCATGCCCAATTAGAAAAAATAAAATAAAATACTGTATATATATATATATATATTGCTAGAAGTTGAACTTCTAAATCAAGAGCAGATTTAGGTGCTAAAGAATAAGCTGTTCAGTGGTAAATATACTTACATCCTCTGAACCACAGTTGATCTTCTGTCTCAGTTTCCTGTTAAAATAATACAGAATTTGTAGAAGAACCCTGTTTGTAGAAGAACACTGTTTATGAAGTATGTGTGGATGTCTGTCAAATATATGGCCTCTTTTAGTCCTTTAAAGTCTCTTAAAACACGTTTGTCACAGCCAGAGATCATCTTCATCTGTACAGATCATGCCCAATTAGAAAAAATAAAATAAAATACTGTATATATATATATATATATTGCTAGAAGTTGAACTTCTAAATCAAGAGCAGATTTAGGTGCTAAAGAATAAGCTGTTCAGTGGTAAATATACTTACATCCTCTGAACCACAGTTGATCTTCTGTCTCAGTTTCCTGTTAAAATAATACAGAATTTGTAGAAGAACCCTGTTTGTAGAAGAACACTGTTTATGAAGTATGTGTGGATGTCTGTCAAATATATGGCCTCTTTTAGTCCTTTAAAGTCTCTTAAAACACCCTTTTCACACACGTTTATTTCATTTTTCCACTAACAATCAGGGGCGAACTGGCCATCTGGACCTTCTGGAGAAGTCCAGAACGTCGGACTGGCTGGTTCATCATCAAAGAAAAAGTGTGCTTAGTGACATTGACAGCCAACAAAAGAGGGAGCTAATGCAATCATTTTTTTGCTTGTAATAAACCGAAACCGATGCGATAGAGAGTGGACTCGTGATGGCAAGCAAAAAATGTAAAGATCCTTAGAGACCGGAGAAAAAAAGTGTAGAGACCGATGCTACAAAATGCAAAAAATAACCGATGTTTGGCAATAGTGTTGCCAGAAGCAGTGCAAATGCAGGCAGCTGTAGCCCTAATCTTGAGACGCAAAATAACTTAAAATCATATATGCGGAAATCCCGGGGGATTTTCCTCCTTAAAAATATGATTAAAAACCACGCTGTGTATTGTAAATAGCAATGTTTTATACTTTAAATAAAGTACTAAAACAACTGAAACGGGGCAAAAAAGCATTTTAAATTTAGAAACATTTTGAGTCTCCCCCTCCCTTGCCTCACAGTGCTTTGGTCCAAATGCCTGCTTTCCTCTTTTACATCACCTACACACACACACAAGTCCGGTGAGAGAGAACAAAGTCAATAGTTGCTCCAATAATAACTCCAGGCTGTCAAGGCTATTTTATTCACTTAAACATCGGATGAAGTGATTATTTTCTCTTTAATACAGATGATGCTAATATATTTTTGGATGAGTCCGCTGTGTTAGCAATAATAACGTTATCTGCTTGACAGACAGGGTTGCCAGTTTTTCATAACAAAACCCGCACAATTACTACTCAAAACTAGCCCAAACTAACCACGTTTCGAGGGGGTGGCCTGGTAAAATTTGCATTCCAAGGGCTAAAATACACGTTGACATGAAAAACAACCCGTGGCAACAGTAATAAAGTAGCCCAATTCCAAGGGAAAACCGCGGACTTGGCAACACTGTGACGGATAGTAATGTCTACAACGGACACAAGCGCTGTCTCACACACACACACACAAAACATGAATACTCAAATTGTAGAATAGTTCTGTTGTTTCAGGTTTCTAGATTCTATGCTTACGTTTATCATTATATGTCATATACATTTTTTTCATTATTCTCTTTTTATGTAGATTTCAAGCATTTTAGTTCATATAATTCATTTATTTCAATCACTAGGGGTTTTATGATGTTATTTGCCATAAATGCGATGCATTGACTGCTGTAATACTGTGACATAGTAGCGACTGTTTGTAGTTGTGTTGGGGCCTATTTGGGGGAAAATCCAGGGCCGTTTTTTACTCCCAGTCTCTCCCTGCTAACAATATTAATGTGATGGAATTTATGTGGAATAAAATGATGATAGTGCATTTTATATATCCTAAATACATTATTTATGTTTATTATTTTAAAATTGAAAGTTTGTGTCGGACAAGAGTTAAACTATGAAATCTAAAAGTACACGTATACATAAAAGTATGGCAGGGGCTATTTAGACATCTACAAACTGTAAAAATGGTAGATTAAGAGCTGTTTGTGTTTAAGATCAAATAACTGAGCAATGGTGGGCAGAGTTAATAAAAAATAACCTTTGTCAGCAAAGCTGGCTATTTGAGCTCATGCTTGAATAGACACTGCCTACAAATATACATTTGAAAAGTAGCAAATTATGTCAAATTAATTATGAAAATTAGTGTATAAAGAATGAAGGAAGGTATTAAGGAAGCAGTTTATCACTCTATAGCATGAGCTGGAACAGCGTGTTAGTGTTTCTGAAGGTAATAAATGTAAATAAAAACTCATTGTCTCTTACCTGAAAATGCAGATGCTGATAGTGATGATCAGACAGATCATGATGACTCCAGAACATGAGATGATGATGATGATGTACAGCGGCATTTGTTTGGGTGATTCTGGTCTGGTCTGATTTTCTGACAGACACCAAACAGTCAAACACTCATGTTATCAATCAACCAGCACTAATCACTGCTACTAGTCACTATAGTTTACTTTACTGAACTCTTTTATAAAGGATATAGTCAATAAATATAATCATGTAATAACCTGTTATTGTTAATGTCCATCTTATTGCTGCTGGGTAACAGCTGTAGTTTCCTGCATCAGATGCTTGTATTTGATGTATTGTTAATTCTCTTGGAGCTGCTGAGTCGATGTGAATCCTGTTTGAGCTGAAGTTTCTCAATGTTCTGTGACGTTCAGAGTCCTGCCTAAAAATAACAAAGCTGTTCATTTTCCATGTGAAATCATCATCATATTGGGTTTTGTTGCAGTGAAGTGTAACTGTTCCCCCCACAAACACTGTTTTGTTGATGTGCTGCTGAATCCTTTGCTCAAGATTAGATTTGGAATAATCTGATGAAAAGACAGAAAATCACAATCACTGCTGGTTTACAGTAATTTCACTGAATGGTAAAACTGTGCAGTAGAAAACAGCAAACGTGCAAAAGCTCCTGAGACACATAATACATTGTTCATGTGGTGTTTAATCTTTTGAACAAAACACACTAGAATACAAACACAAACTTTTCAACATCTGCACTAAATTGTAAAATAGTAACCAATATTATTTAGTCATCAAATTATGCTGGACATTTATCAGAATGCAAAAACAAGTGAATGGTACCTGCTTGAGTCAGGAGAATAATAACAACACAGAGATGCAGACGAAGAATCCTGGTCTGAAAACTGGCCATAACACGACACTCAGTTTAAGGGCTGTGAAGGAGTGTAAACTGTTTTACTCTCCGCTCAAGATCTCGAAGGCTTGCAGACGTGCTGAAGAAACTGAAGTAGAAAAGGAAGAGATGAAGACAGAGGGCGATGCCTAAGACAGCAGATGAGAATATACTTTTATACAATAGAAGAGAATTGGACATAAAAATCACATTGTCAATTACACAGAATGTAGTTTGCATTAATCATGTCCACATATTTAAAAAAAAATTCTAATGCTGCCTAATTTTTTTTTTTTAAGATCAACTGTTCAAAGTGTGAATGCAAACACAGGTCATCTAAATACAATACTTATATATAACGGATAGTAATGTTAGATATACAAATATGTTTAGTTTTGTGCTTTTGTCTGCAGTGACCAGTGAAACCACAGAGCACATTTTCCACAGCAGAACTGTTACATCCTGTCACTGACTTCCCTGTTTACTGGGTTTATATGTATATTTCTCTATATCGCTCTGGTCTGTTATAACCTCTGGTATGAAAATTTGTTGTTCACCAAGATTCTCTGACTCAAACTGGTTCTTTTTCATCAACCAACTTCAGCAAAGATCAACTTGAACCTTCAGATTGCATCAAGCCTCTCTTTCAGACAGACGAGACTTGCAAGTATTCAAACTTAGTTTTATTAATTGATACATTAAGTATCATGGGTACCTTGTTACAAAGGTGCGTTTGAACTAAGAATCTGATGTTTCCTTCAGGCTGTAAATCTGCTGAATATCAAATGGTTCCATAACTTTACATCCCCTTCAGAAGTCTGAGATCCGCTAGTGAGTGACGCCTCGTGGTACCATCACAGAGAGGCTCAAAATCACTTTCCAGAACATTCTCGTTCACCACTCCTGGCTGGTGGAACGATCTTCCCACCCCTATCCGGAATGCTGAATCCCTGACAATTTTCAAGCGACAGCTGAAAACTCATCTCTTTCGAAGCTACTTGACTTCATCATAAAAAATTTAAAAAATAAAAATGTCCCTCTCTTTATTTATTCCTTCTCTTTCTAGCTTGTACTTATTTGAACAATGTCTAAGAACTTGGTATTACAACCACTTCTTGTGTCTGTTTGCCTCTTTAAGAAGAATCGCTTTGTCGCCCCAATTGTAAGTCGCTTTGGATAAAAGTGTCTGCTAAATGACTAAATGTAAATGTAACTTCATATTTTTATTACTCTGCTCTTTACTGCTTAAGCTTTAACCCTTTCCTATACCAACTGTATGTGTGTGTGTGTGTGTGTACGTGTATGTTAGACTAGTTTCAGTGTTTATGTAGTATGTTAGACTAGTTTAAGTGTTTATGTAGTTAATAAAGTCTTACTTGTATCACACTTGACGTTGTTCATTGTTTGCTCATAACTGGAGTCCCTTAATCATGCAGATTTATGCTGCAGGCTCTGTGTAGAATTGTACAGTAAGAAAGTTATTTCCCTTAACCAGGAAATTAACGTTCTTAGAATTGACAAACAGTTGACCCTGAGAGGTCAAGTAAATACTTACAGCGGATCTAAATATTTATAATTAATTATAACTAGTTATGATTAATTATTCATATTTCCCCTTGAGCTGATTCGCTACATAATTGTCACACATTGTAACAAAGAGGCAGTGGCGTTAGGATCCATGTGCAGCTTTATTAGTTCACAAGGCAGGTCATACAGGCATAGATCGGTAACTGGTGCTAGACACAACGAAGGCTGGGCAGAATCGTAAACAGTGTCCGTGATCAGGGTCGAAGCAGGCGGCAGACAAACAATAGCATGAAACTACAAGGCAGGCAGGGTCAGAATAGGTAGGCAGCAAGCAATCGTAAATGGGTAAACAGTCCAGGTAATCAACAGGTAATCAACACAGGGAAAACGCTCAGAAATGTCTGCAAGGCAAAACAAGACTTCGCAATGAGAGCAGGGAAGGCACAGTTTAAATAGACCGGGCAATAGGAAACACCTGTGCAGGTGATTAGTCTCTGGCATGGGGCATTGTGGGAATTGGAGTCCGAAAGGATAGCTCAGTACTCCGGTGATGGTTCCCTCTGGTGGTGATCGGAGGGAGCCACAGAGGCTGAATTTGTGACAGTGAAAGTCTGTGGTAAGTGAGGGATCCAGAATATCCTCTGCACTGACCCAGGACCGTTCCTCCGGACCGTACCCCTCCCAGTCCACTAGGTACTGGATCATTCTGCCCTGGTGACGAGAGTCCAGAATCTCCCAAACTCGGTACACCTCCTTGCCGTCTATGGTGATGGGAGGGACTCTGGTCACCAGCCTCCTCCTGGTCCTCCGCTCCTCTTGGACCACCAGAGGGCTTGAGCAAAGAGACATGAAAAGGGGGTGAGATACGATAATGGGCAGGCAAAGCCAAACGGAATGAAACAGGAGTTATTTGTCTGAGAATTTTGAATGGACCCACGTACCTGGGACTGAGCTTTTTGCAGGGTAACCGGAGACGAAGATCCCGAGTGGACAACCAGACCCACTGACCCGGCTGATAGTTGGGATTGGTGTGCCGATGGCGATTAGCTTGTTCCCTTGTTCGATGGACTGCTCTCTGGAGATGAACATGAGCCTCAGTCCACGTCTCCTCGCTTCGGTGCAGCCATGAATTAACGGCCGGAAGTTCTGATGGTTCCCCGGACCATGGGAATAATGGGGGTTGGAAACCCAGGACACATTGGAATGGGGTGATACCTGTGGCAGGTTTGCGGAGTGAGTTCTGTGCGTACTCTGCCCATAGTAAGTGGCAGCTCCAGTCGGTCTGATTGTGATGGCAGTATGATCAGAGGAAAAGAGACCAGAAGCGATTATTTAATAACTGAAGGGTAGCTGCTATACCTGGGTGTCTGGAGCCGGGAGTTGAATGAACTAGCTGAATGACTCTCTGTCGTAGAGCTTGCAGTACATATGTGAGATTAGGTGGGGTTTCTGCTGGAGGTGGTTCGGTGCCCTGGGCGTCTATGATCTCAGTCATGA
The DNA here is from genome assembly GCF_001515645.1 of Sinocyclocheilus grahami. NCBI lineage: Eukaryota > Metazoa > Chordata > Actinopteri > Cypriniformes > Cyprinidae > Sinocyclocheilus > Sinocyclocheilus grahami. The sequence continues at coordinate 102,468 of NW_015505867.1, forward strand.
TGTCCCATTGTACGGGTGCGAGAATGATGGTCGACGGAAGGATGGATTCCTGACTGGGAGACAGTGTGGATGATTCATAGAGTCGAGATAGGGCATCTGCCTTTGTGTTTTGAGAGCCTGGATGGTAGGTTATTGTGAAGTCGAATCTGGTGAAGAATAGTGACCATCTTGCCTGTCTGTGATTGAGTCTCTTGGCTGATTTCAGGTATTCCAGATTGCGGTGATCGGTGAGTACAATAAAGGGATGTTTGGCTCCCTCGAGCCAGTGACACCACTCTTCAAAGGCGACCTTCATGGCAAGAAGTTCTCGGTTGGTACAAGATAGGTGCAGTTGTAAATCTCTCCTTGAGGGTCTGGAAGGGCTGCTGATGACCATTCGAGGCGCTGACTACCCTTCTTAATCATGGAAGTCATGGGAGCTGCCACTGTGCTGAAGTTACGAATGAATCTCCGATAGAAGTTGGCAAATCCAAGAAAGCGTTGCAGTTCCTTGAAGGTGGCAGGTAGAGACCAGTTGACAACGGCTCGCACCTTCTTGTCGTCCATGGCTACCCCTCCCGAACTGATCACGTACCCGAGGAATGATACTGTCTCTTGGTGAAACTCACTTCTCGGCTTTGGCATATAGCTGGTGGCTGATGAGACGTTGTAAGACTGCCCGGACATGCTTGACATGATCCTCGTACGAATCTGAGTAAATTAGGATGTCGTCAATGTAAACAATGACCCAGCGATTTAACATGTCTCTGAATACATCATTGATGAAGGCCTGGAACACTGAAGGACTTTTGGCAAGCCCGAACGGCATAACAAAATACTCATAGTGCCCAGTTGTTGTAGAGAACGCAGTCTTCCATTCATCACCCTCACGGATGCGAATGAGGTTGTCAGCACTGCGCAGATCCAGCTTGGTGAAGTATCTTGCCTTTTGGAGCTGTTCCAGAGCTGCAGGGACTAGGGGCAAGGGGTAGCGAAACTTTACGGTGATCTCGTTGAGTCCTCTGTAATCAATGCAAGGACGGAGACCTCCATCCTTCTTAACAAAGAAGAATCCAGCAGAGGCAGGTGATGTGGATGGTCTGATAAAACCCTTAGCGAGTTCCTCCTCAATATAGGACTTCACAGCCTCAGCTTCAGGTTGAGATAAGGGGAAACGCTCAGAAATGTCTGCAAGGCAAAACAAGACTTCGCAATGAGAGCAGGGAAGGCACAGTTTAAATAGACCGGGCAATAGGAAACACCTGTGCAGGTGATTAGTCTCTGGCATGGGGCATTGTGGGAATTGGAGTCCGAAAGGATAGCTCAGTACTCCGGTGATGGTTCCCTCTGGTGGTGATCGGAGGGAGCCACAGAGGCTGAATTTGTGACACACATCCACATATACAATGAGATTAATTGAATTCATGGGCATTCCTCAAAATTCCAAAATTATCTCTACATCTTTATTGTTTGGTTAACTGTGAGTTTATAATGTAACATTATTCAAAATGAATATACACAACATTGGTGAGAACAAATGTTTGTACAATAAAAAACAAAAACTGAAATTATGTGTCTGGTTTTACAAATGTTATCATCAAATTGTTTTCTGTCTGAACAGGAACTTCTTTTCATGCACATGCTCATTATGAATAATTGAAGGCATATTGAATATGCTGGTAAGAAGAAGAGAATATAAGTATAATTCAGAGACCCTTGTGTTTAGGGACACAGGTGGCCGTTAAGTGAACTGCAGCCAGCAACTTATTTGCTCGTGCACATGTAACTACAAAATGCTTCCTTCAGCATTAACCTGAACACTGTAAGCACTCATTTCATAAAGCAGGAAGCATGTTTATGTGGTCGGAATAACTAACCACACAAAGCTCAGAATGTTTCTCATGACCAAGAGCACTTCACATTCATTGCAAATAAATAAAAATGGTTCCACAATCTGCAAATTAGATAAAATAATTTCAACTCAAATTAATGTTTGATGTCTGCATGTGTTTATTTGGCAAGTAGTTGTGTAACATTTGTGTACATTAGTACAGTTATGATTTATTTTGCAATAATGACCTACTTCCTGTTCATACTTATTTTCGTATTGTGACAAACACAAAGATTTGACTGACTCATGAGGTGAAGGAAAAAGGAATGGAATAATGTATTTTCAAATGTTTTCCATAAATATCCAGCAGACCAGTATTACTCAATAACAGATGACCACGTATCAAGGACATTTTCAGATATTGCAAAATTCATGCATGTATGGATAATTTCTTCATAAATATGGAGCCAATGACATCTTTACACTATACTCCTGGTTGAGGCAATTGAGGCAAAAGCCCAAGCTAGATCATAATTAACCACTAAATAGCACTTCACACATCAACCACAAAGGGGAGGTGTTGTATCTCTGTGAGACCATTTCAGTCAATCTCTGCTGATTGCACAGACTTCAACAAGGTCTAGCATGAAGATATTAGATGGTCAAGGATGCATTCTGCTGTTGATTAGTTTTATTTTTCTAAAAATCTTTTTCTGAAGTGATGTTGTAATGGATAATGCATAATTAATGCAATTATCGCACTACCTTTGTCAGTGGTGGATCGTCAGGGCCATCAAAGCCTTCTCTGCTGGCCTAAACACTATCAGAATCACTGATTTAGTGTAATATATTTTTCAATGAATGTGTATTAAATTATTTCCAATAGTCTATTCTCTTCATTTCATAGCTTTTCTCTTGGTTGCACTGCTTCCAGCAGTGTATGTGTTACGTATCCGGTCCTTGAACTTCCGTCTGCTAGCCATCAGAGGTCACCCTTTCCATTTTCATTTACTCTCGCACTACACACTGTTGCATATCACCCCGGACTACATATCCCATCATTCATTGCACTTATTGCACACAGCTGTTTCACTGATTGCACACAGCACTGATTGCACACAGCTGTTTCATATCACTCACTCACTATTTAACACTCACTCTGATCCCTTCCCGGTGCCGAGTATTGTTTAGCGCTTATCATTTGATAGCTACACTACAGAGCACTCGTTAGTTTACCCAGCTCGTCACATCTCAGCTGTTCATCCAGAGTCACATCACGTCTCAGCTATTCATCCAGAGTCACGTCACATCACAGCTGATCATCCAGAATCACGTCGCATCCCAGCCGATCATCCAGAATCATGTCACGTCCTGTCTGTTACACCCAGAGTATCAAGGTCAGTTCTTCAGTATCCCAGACTGGGTTCCAGCGTGGAGGACCCACCGCTGGTTTCGGCACGTGCAGCTGGCATCCCTAAACCAGCGCTCTCAAGCCCTCCAGTTTCTTAACTATTTCCCCTGTCTGTAGCGCTTCCCACAATGGGGATCGCTTTATGGTGCATCTGGGCCGCGTACTCCACTGCCGATTTGCTAGAGGCAGCGGCACCACCTACAACATCTCCAGAGGTGGCGGCTTACGCTGCAGAACCTCCCGAGGTAGCGGTGTCCGCTGCTGTGCTCCCAGGGTACCCCCTGCAGTCTCGTCAGAGGTGGCGGCGCATGCTGCAGACCCTCCCGAAACGGCGGTGCTCGCTTCAGCTCCTTGCGTGGTGGTGGTTCCCAACAACGCACTGTCAGCCTGTCCTGTTCCGGCCAAGGAGGCCGCCTATGAACTCTCTGCCTGTTTTGTTCCGGCCAAGGAGGCCATCTATGAACTCTCTGATTGCCCTGTTCCGGACAAGGAGGCCGCCTATGAACTCTCTGCCTGTCCTGTTCCGGCCAATAGAGGCCATTTGCGAACTCCCTGCTCGTCCTGTCACGGCTATGGAGGCCGTCGGGGAATCCTCATCCTGCCCTGTCACGGCTATGGAGGCCGTTTGTGAATTATTTGCATGCTTTGTGTCGGCCAAGGAGGTCGTTTGTGAACTTTTGTCCTGTCCTGGCCCAGCCAAGGAGGCTGCCTCTGAACACTCAGCCTTGTCTGTCAACCCCAATGTTCTGTCTGTGTTGTCTGTCTCTGCTCTTTCGTTATTACAGTCTCCGCCATGGTCTTCTGATCGGTGTGGTTCACCGGGGGGGTTCCCTGTTCCTTCTGCTGTGCTGTGGTGGTCTGTCTGGCTCTGGTGGTCCTCTGCTCTGCCGTGGTGCCTGATTGCACACAGCTGTTTCATATCACTCACTCACTACTTAACACTCACTCTGATCCCTTCCCGGTGCCAAGTATTGTTTCGCGCTTATCATTTGATAGCTACACTACAGAGCCCTCGTTAGTTTACCCTGCTTTAGCCTAGTCTTGCCTTGCCTTGTCTGTTTTCACGGTTTCTGATCTTTGCCTGTTTTCCTGGATTTATCCCTTTAGTCTTGCCCTTTTGATTCTGTTCGCCGTTCGTTGACCTTCGCTAGCCCTAGGATTATTCTTGTGTCTTGCCCGCCATATACCTGTTTGCCACTGTTCGACCCTGCCTATGTTTCTGACCTCCTCTGCTTTAATTAAGCTTGCACATGGATCCGCATGTCTCACGTCTTGTCAGCCCGTAACAGTATGTTTATATTAGAGCTTTTATCCAATCATATTTCAGCAATCGTGTTGCCAGGGTCAAAGAAATCTGCCTTAAGAACTTCAGAATTAACAGTGCAGGCGTCTGTTAGCTTAAATGAATGGCAATGAAACCGTTGCTTTAACCAATCAGATTTTGAGTTGGCAGCACCAGGGCCATCTAGCTGGCTAACGATAACGTCAGCATTTTCTCATTCTGTGATTGGATGGTCAGCATACTAGCTAGCAAACAGCATCATTGTAAATCATTTTATTAAAACTTAGTAAAACTTGTATTACTGTTTCTCAGGTTTAGATTTTCAGTGCATTTTGAAAAAGTAATTGCCTATTATATTTAGTAAATCTAAAAACAGTAGTCCTAATGACTGTGAAAAACAACCACACACCTCCTCGCCACCGGCTCTGTTAAAGACTCGTGAAGATAAAAAACCACTAGAGTATGGTAGGTTAATTTTAATTTTTGACTCTTTTATCGCTTGATCCGTTGTATGCTGATGTTATTTGCGTGATATAAAGCCAGGTTTAAGTTTCCGTAAGAATATCTCAGTTTCCCGAGTGGAGCTGTATGAACCGGTCTTTTCCTCCGGCCACAGCACCGCTGACAGAGGCAGACCAGCGGGGAGATGAGAGTCACAGAGGTATGTTAAAACACATCTATACACTTTTCTTCATCGTCTTGTATGAATTATTTTAATGTTACTTGCTCACTTTCCTAATAAAGCTGTGCTAACCAGTATTTTCCTCCAACAGCGCGGATGGACTGTATTTGTGTCATTTTGTTAGGGTAATGCTTCAGCTACAGATGATGTGTTGCACAATTGTTGATTGGGTTTTTTCTTTAGTAATGGCATTCATTCTCGCTACATAAGATACCTGTCTGTTATGTAGTGTCATGTTATACTGCATTACTGTGTGATATTTATGGTTTCTATAGCCGTGGCATCATTATGATGGTATGAAGAGATGGATTAATTCATGTAGGACGCCACTGAAGGCCTAGGTGTAAAATGCACGGCCCGCTACTGACCTTTGTACAACAAACATGAGCTTCTGCGTGAAGATGCAAGCATATATTAGTTTATTAATTTGTTACCACAGATGTTGACTTGTATGGGGGTTTACTGGTATTATTATTATTATTATTATTATATGTTTATTTTATTTTTATGTACAATATGTATTTATTTATTTTGCTTTAAACTCAACTGCTAATTAAGGACTTTATGGAATTTAAGACATTATTGGTAACACTTTACTATAAGGTTCATTAGTTAACTACTTTAGTTAACATGAACTAAGCATGCACAATACTTCTACAGCATTTAATAATCTTAGTTAATGGTAATTTCAACATTTACTAATGCATTATTAAAATCTAAAGTTGTGCTTGATAACATTATTTAATGCACTCTGAATTAACATGAACTAACAATGAACAACTGTATTTTCATTAACTAATATTAACAAAGATTAATAAATACTGTAATAAATGTATTGTTCATTGTTTGTTATACATTAACCGACATTAACTAATGGAACCTTATTGTAAAGTGTTTCCACATTATTATTATGGCAATATTTTTCAGCTTAATATGCATTGTGAAAAATGCACAAATAGTATTGTTGCTTTTGATCCTCATATGCTTTATCGTATCATATTGCATTTACACTACAATGATGTGGTATGTGGAGAAGAACTGTACACATGAATGTGATGTTGAGGGTTTCTTAAATATTCTGTAGATTTGAGTCTATACAAATGAAGTAAATTATTTGAAAGGATGCTCAAGTCAAAGAGATAACAGAAAGATTTGTCCACAGACTCATGATTAAAGGATGAAGCATCTGTAGTAAGTGTGTGGTAAAAGTGTGTTCCCGTGCTATATGAGACTGATCAGTTGTGTCTTCTGGCTTATAGTGTGTGATTCTGACAGGATTCTCTGTGATGGAAGGAAATCTCACGTTGACAGACTGGAAACGTTTTACTTTTTTGTATTTTTATTTTATTGTTGCTGACTTAATTCCAATTACAGTTAAAAGGTGCAGTCAGTCAATTTCAGCACATTTTTAATTTTAATATTGTATTAGTAAATCTTGAAATAAACATTAACTAAAGGCCGGATTACACTACACAACTTTTAAAATCTGGACAGATTTTAAAACACTAGGCATCGTACATTTGCTGACTTTGTAAATAGTTACAGGGGAAAACACACTAAACTGGATGATACACAACCAGACTTTCAAGTCACTCTGAACACGACAAAGTCAAACATAAATATATGCCTTGTTGCTGGGAGATATGTGATGAATGAAAAAAAAAAGTGTTCTAAAATCTGTTTAAAACATCAATCATGTTTGATATCCTCCAACTTGATGGGTTCATAGTTTGAAGCTAAAAAAAAGGAATTAAATGATCACAGTGCATTTTATATATCCTAAATACATACAAATTATTTAACAAAATTAAATCTTTGAAATTAAATTATCTTTTTTTTGTGATAGAGTTTATGCATTGTTTGTGTCCTGGGCAAGAGTTAAACAATGAAATCTAAAAGTGTACATGTATACATAAAAGTATGGCAGGGGCTATTTAGACATTTAAAAAGTGTGAAAATGGTAGATGTTATTTACACAAACTGTATTAGAAGTCAAGAGCTGTTTGTGTTTAAGGTAAAATATCTGAGCAATGGTGGGCAGAGTAAATGAAATTAACTTTTGCCATTCAAGCTGGCTATTTGAACTCATGTTTGAATACACACTGCCTACAAATATACATTTGAGAAATAGCAGATCATTTAAAAAGTCAAAAAAATGAAACAGGTATGAAGTAAGCAGTTTGTCACGATAAAACGAGCTGGAGCTGAAACTACATGTCAGTGTTTCTGAGGGTAAGAAATGTTCAAAATGACTCTCACCTGTGAATGCAGATGCTGATTGTGATAATTAGACAGATCATAATGACTCCAGAACATGAAATGATGATGATGATGATGATGATGATGATGAACAGTGACATTTGTTTGAGTGATTCTGATCTGATCTGGATTTCTGACAGACACAAAAAAGTCAAACACTCATGATATCAGTCAACCGGCACTAATCACTACTAGTTACTAGTCACAAACATAAATATACTTGCTGAACCAAACTCTTTTACAAGAATATCTAAGAAATTAAATCACATAATAACCTGTTATTGTTAATGTCCATCTTATTGCTGCTGGGTAACAGCTGTAGTTTCCTGCATCAGATGCTTGTATTTGATGTATTGTTAATTCTCTTGGAGCTGCTGGGTCGATGTGAATCCTGTTTGAGCTGAAGTTTCTCATTGTTCTGTGACGTTCAGAGTCCTGCCTAAAAATAACAAAGCTGTTCATTTTCCATGTGAAATCATCATCATATTGGGTTTTGTTGCAGTGAAGTGTAACTGTTTCCCCCACAAACACTGTTTTGTTGATGTGCTGCTGAATCCTTTGCTCTTGATTAGATTTGGAATAATCTGATGAAAAGACACCGAAAATCCCAGTTTTACATTAGATGCAATGGATGGTAAAATTGTGAAAACAATGTCACTGTCATCACGCAGTAGAAAACAGCAAACGTGCAAAAGCTCATGAGACACATAATACATAGTTCATGTGGTGTTGAATATTTTGAACAAAACACATTAGAATACAAACTTTACGTTTCAACATCTGCATTAAATTGTAAAATGGTAAACAATATTATTAGTAATCAAACTATGGTAAATGTATAGCCATATCAACTCGCAGTGACATCCTATTTATCAAAAATCAAAAAGAAGTGAATGGTACCTGCATGAGTCAGGAGAATAATAACAACACAGAGATGCAGACGAAGAATCCTGGTCTGAAAACTGGCCATAACACGACACTTAGTTTAAGGGCTGTGAAGGAGTGTAAACTGTTTTACTCTCCGCTCAAGATCTCGAAGGCTTGCAGACGTGCTGAAGAGACTGAAGTAGAAAAGGAAGAGATGAAGACAGAGGGCGATGCCTAAGACAGCAAATGAGAATATAATTTTATACAATAGAAGACAATTGGACAGAAAAATCACATTGTCAGTTACACAGAATATAGTTTGCATTGATCATGTCCACATATTTAGATTTATTTTGTAATGCTGCCTAAAAAAAATTCAGAAGATCAACTGTTGAAAGTGTGAATGCAAACAAACGTCATCTAAATACAATACGTAAAGGATGGTCATGTAAGGTATTCAAATATAGTTTTGTGCTTTTGTCTGCAGTGACCAGTGAAACCACAGAGCACATTTTCCACAGCAGAACTGTCATATCCTGTCACTGCTGTTTACATCTTATTGAGCATTTCAAGTCCTGCTTTGCGTTTACTAAAACAATCTGCCCCCCCCCCCCTAAATTTTTCTAATTGTCTGGTTTGTTCTACTTATTATTTCTCTTGCTCTGGTCTGTTATAGCCTCTGGTATAGGAAAATGAGTTTGTCTCATTACTTGTGATGTTCCTCATTGGCAAGTCGCAGATTAGAGCGTCCTACAGAACATAAATGTTTACCTTATGTCTATGCTATGTTCATGAGTATAATATATTGTGACTAAACATGAAGGCCAATGTCACCTTTTCAATGCCTGATCTCAATAATTGTCATCTAGATCAAGAATATGTGATTTAATTTACTATTACACTTTTATTTTGTGAATATTTTATGTGCACATACTCTAGTCACACTCGAGTCTCATATATGAAGTCCAGGCCTCATCTGTGGCATTAGACGATACTAAACACACAATTATAAAAATAATGTACGATTTGTTTAAGTGTAAATAATGTTACGAAGCTAAAAGCTTTAAAAGTATAGTCTATAAAAGTATAGCCTAAGACTGTAAAAGTATAGTCTGTTTAATTAAGACTTTTCACTTTTTTTTTTTTTTAGAATTTGTTATGGATCTTCTCTGTGTTTCCCTGTTATTTAACAAACGTTCAGTGGCAAATACTTACATGGAAAATCATTGGCAGTTATATGTCGTTCAATAATAGAAAATTCAACCGATTTTTTTTCAGTGTTATCATCTGAGAATTGGTTTATTTTTTCTCTGAAGAGGAACATATTTTTTCAACTCATGTGGCTAAAAACTTGCAGTCTGTAAAATTATAACATTGAACTCGTTTTATGTTGTGCAGCAGTCAGGTTATACTAAAGGAACAGTAAAGCAGGAAGCATGTTTATGTGGTCGGAATAACTAACCACACAAAGCTCAGAATGTTTCTCAAGGCCAAGATCACTTCACATTCATTGCAAATAAATACAAATAGTTCACAATCTGAAAGCTTTTCAAACTTGAATCCAATCTACAAATTAGATAATAAAATAATTTCAACTCAAATTAATGTTTCACATCCACATTTATTTGGCAAGTGGTCGTGTAACATGTGTGTACATTAGTACGGTTATGGTTTATTTTGAAATAATGACCTGCTGACTGTACATACTTATTTTCATATTGTGACAAACCATTTTTTTTAAAGATTTCACTGACTCACGAGGGGAAGGAAAAAGGAAAAAATAAGATCTTCATCCAGATGTCAAACACAATGACAGATATCCATGTATCGAGGACATATATTCTATATCGAGGTATTTGAAGGTGTTGTTGATATAGTTGATGTTGAGGGTTTGAAATCTGTTGACTCAAATCTGAAGACTGGCTCTAACTTTTGACAACTAGCGTCAACTAGTAAATTTCCAGACTGTAAATTGGAGCAAAAAATCCGGGCAAAAGTATATTCCAGCCTTTAATAAACGCGTTTACATTGTTCATGTTAACTAACATAAGTGAATAATGTTAACAAATGTAACCTCATTTTAAAGTATTACCATTAGTTCTTTGCAATAAACCACATTCCCTTGGGGGTCAGTGACAGACATGATGTGGTAAACATGTAGGTGTGTGTTGAGTTCAACTGACTTACACAGGCTGTTACTGTGTGCATGTCACAGCCAGATATCATCTTCATCTGTACAGATCATGAAGAGTTGTAGAATTGAGATTAAAATGTATAACAATGTACTGAATTCAAGAACAGATCCCATATAAGCTGAATAATAACCTGTGCTGTGGTAAATATACTTTCAGCCTCCTGGTCTGTTTCACAGAGATCAGAGTCTGTCTTCATCTGCTTCAGTTTACTGTTACAGTGTTGAAGCATTGGGAGAACAACAGAATGCAGCTCAGTTCATTGTGGACAGCAAATATCATAATATATCACAATAATAAAATGATGAAAGGCAGAGGGCAGTCACTGGATTTGTATCATTTAATGGTTCACAAGTATATTTAATTTGTTGACAATATCCAACAGACATCAGGAGATCATCAGGAGATTTTTCTGGAGGTCATAATTATTTTATCTAAAGCTTTTCACTCACACAGTTATCTCCTTCATAAACACATTTATTAACTATAAGCATAGGTACATGCACAAAGAAAAACAATAAATATTATTATTTGAATAAAAACATATTAGTTGTGTAATTATTGGTCTTGATGGAAAGAATGTCACAATTGATATATATATACAGTGTATATACAATATATATATATA
>NW_015505867.1:113828-116988 GCF_001515645.1 Sinocyclocheilus grahami
TTGACACTTTCCTTAGATTAACATTAAAATTTAATTCTTATTTTTATAGAGGATTTTCACATTTCAAGATTTAAAAGTCTCACTTTTCTCACTAAAAATATCACTTTATTTTGATGGTCCCTTTAACACATTCTGTTGACTATAAGTAATGTTGCACTGACATGTCTACTAACTCTCAGAGTATTAGTAGAGTATTAGTAGACTGGTAAGATTAGGATTAGTAGAATATTACTAAGTAGAAAGTTAGTAGAAAGTTAAATGAATAATGTCTGTTGGGAGACCATCACAATAAAGAGTTAGCAGATATTAAGCAGGCAGTCTACTAATACTCTAATGAGAGTTAGTAGACATGTAGGTGCGACGTTACTTATTGTCAACAGAATGTTCAAAGGGGACCATCAAAATAAAGTGTTACCGGAAAAAGTATTAAAACGTTTGCATAAAAGGCTTTTGAAAAGTAGCGGAAATCAGTTATGATGGCATGACAAAATGTGTCCAAGACAGTTTTAATGTGACATTCACATGACAAAATGAAAAAATAGAAATCTGTTTGTTTGAATGATTATGGACTCCTGAGACATAAAAGTGCACAGAGCTGAAGAACTACCATAAAAAGGTATATAAAATGATGATGATGGTGATGATTGGATACTTGGGAAGGATATTCATCTTTAAAATCAACCTTAAAAATTCAAACAATAATGACTCACCTGTGAATGCAGATGCTGATGGTGATGATCAGACAGATCATAATGACTCCAGAACATGAGATGATGATGATGATGTACAGCGGCATTTGTCTGAGAGATGCTGGTCTGGTTGTGTATTCTAAAATATACAAAAGAGTCCAACACATATGATATCAGTCAACCAGCACTACTTACTATTAATTATAAAAACACTTATAGTTGTATTGGATTATAAAAAAGTTTTAAAAATCCAGTAAATGAAAAATGAAATCACGTAATAACCTGTTATTGTTAATGTCCATCTTATTGCTGCTGGGTAACAGCTGTAGTTTCCTGCATCAGATGCTTGTATTTGATGTATTGTTAATTCTCTTGGAGCTGCTTGGTCGATGTGAATCCTGTTTGAGCTGAAGTTTCTCAGTGTTCTGTGACGTTCAGAGTCCTGCCTAAAAATAACAAAGCTGTTCATTTTCCATGTGAAATCATCATCATATTGGGTTTTGTTGCAGTGAAGTGTAACTGTTTCCCCCACAAACACTGTTTTGTTGATGTGCTGCTGAATCCTTCGCTCTTGATTAGATTTGGAATAATCTGATGAAAAGACAGAAAATCACAATCACTGCAGGCTTACAGTAATTTCATTGGATGGTAAAACTGTGAAAATTATTTAACTGTCATCATGTAGTAGAAACAATGCACACATCCAAATGCTTGTGTGACACATTGTTCATATGGGGACCTGATAAAAACACATTCAAATACAATCATAAAATGTATCAACAACTGCATGAATGTTAAGTTAGTAATTACTAATATTTCATCATAACACTATGCTGGACTTTGAGACATCATAAACAAGTGAGGAGGAGAAAATGTTATAATAAATCAGTACATACAGTATATTAAATCAGTACCTGCATGAATCAGGAGAATAATGAAGATAGAGAGATTCAGATGAAGAATCCTGGTTTGAACTTTCGCCATAACAGAGCTGTGAAGGAGCTTAAACTGCTCAGGATCTTGCAGACGTGCTGTAGAGATTCAACTAATAAAGAAAAAAGAGAAGAATGAGGGCGATGCCTAAGACAGCAGATGAGTTTACTAAAGCTAGAGTAACGTGATGACTAAATGATCTGGAATAGCTGATATAACTTCTGATTTCACACTGTCACCCATGTTTAAAATACTATAAAATGAATAAATTCATTTCAGTAATCTTTAAATGGTGTAGCCTACATTACTAGGATCTCAGAATAAATGCAAAGGTATTTATTTAAGTAATTTTTTATTTATTATATATTTTTTTGTATTACATTTTACAGTTTTTTTTAAATGCTTACACGCAGTTTTTTAAACTATGGTTCCATTTCTCAGAACTCTACACACAAAACCACAAACACAAAGACACACACACAGTACATCACAGTATATAATCAGATATACTGTACATATATATATATATATATATACAATGTAAACAGAAATGCAAGGGGTAAAAAAAATCTTTCTCAAAAATCTGAGTTTTAATTCTAAGTGAACAAAATATGTGTAAGTGTTTTCATACATGATCACTGGCTGTAGGTCATCAGTAAATTAGTGTGGTCCATAAATGGCAGCGTTTCCCAAATGAAACAAAAGAGCTGCTAGTTTAGAATGTGTATAATGTAGAGAGCTGTGTTTCGAGTTTTGCAAAAAGTTTGTTTTATAATAGCAAACTGAGTTTAAAGCACGTAATGTGGTTAGACTTGGTCTAAAGATGGTGGAAAAATTTACTAAAATGGTTTCACTGCGTGGGCCTCAGGTACCACTTTTAGTGTCTTTTAGTTAGAAGTGTATTAAGCAAAGAGAGTACTATTAAAAGAGGGACTCATGATGCTAAACACATTTTGTATAGTGATAACTCACTAAGAGTGACAGGAAAAGACGAGCAGGAAGCATGTCGCCACAGAGAGCTAATAACAGAGAAACAACATGATTCACCCTATTCAACATGCAGTCAAATGTATAAAGCGCATGAAGCACATTTACTAAATACATGAAACTCTACCACTTGAATCCCTGGAAATGATTGCTAAAAAACTGAAATGTTAAACACAATATATTAATTTACTGAGCTTATGCAAAACTGTTGGAAATACATGAACATTGATTGAGAGGCAATCATCATTTCCCATTCTCAACTCTCTGATTAGCCTCTCTTTTATTATGAATTATTACATTTGTGCACCAAAACATAACCTCATCACAGATCAAAAGTCATGATGTTTGAGGTTTGTAGCGCCATTTAACATGTTCTTATTTGATATTAAATAAAGTTTTAAATGACCTGTTGTTAAGACCATGTTTAGGGACCAACATAAGAAAGCCATTCTAGAAACAACAAATACAACAGTGGCCAGGGCAAAAAGTTTTATTATAAAGGGGAAAAAAAGTATAACCAAAAATGGAAACCAGCAAGAAATATATATATA
>NW_015505867.1:117126-119101 GCF_001515645.1 Sinocyclocheilus grahami
TATATATATATATAAGCAAATCATAAATAAGGATTGGTGAGCTAACTAATTTAAACTACAACTTACTCAAGATTAAAAAAAAAAAAAAACTTCCTATCTCACGATAGGGGGAAAATAAATCACAACAAAAGTCTTCCGGGTCAGCTCACTTACCTATTCTTTCTATGTACTCTGTTATAACTATAACAAACTCACCATCCTGAATTTTTTATTTTTTTTGTAAATAAGGAAAACCCATACCAAAATCAAACACAAAACAGAGTTCCCTCTCAGTCGGTCACTCTCGACGTCACGTCGGATGACCAACGAATTGGGATCTCGCTTAGAGGGACCAATCTACTTCGAGTGAAAACTAAACGAGCCAATGCACATTGGCATGCGATTATTGCATCCAGCTGCTGCTGATCACAGCGTGAGTATAAGTAGGCAGCAGGTGCAGCGCATATTCAGCTTTTCGCTTCGGAGCCGAGCGATCACATCGTTCCGCTCCTGACTACTCTACGGAGAGAAGACTGAACGAGTTCAGCACGCTCTTGGAGAGCTCTTCGTGTTGGAGGACGGCGCTTCAGCGGTGGTGGTTTTCCCGTGTCGAGTGGGTTGCACCAAGGTTGGATGATTGGTTCTTCGGGGTGGTCCGCCCTGCCTCGCTGCCTTTCTTCCCGGAAGTGCATGAGGGGCTCACCAGGTCATGGACGCCACCTTTTACTGCCGGAAACCGATCTGCTGGTTCCTCCTCCCTCACCACTGTCGACGGTGGTGCAGCTAGGGGGTTACAAGGGTCCCCCCGGGGGAGCGGTCGGATGCGATGCAAGTGTGTCCTAATACCGTCTCCACCCGGCAGGGCGAACCGTGCCTCCCCTCTCAGGTCTGTAGGTACTTGACTGGCCAGCGATGCTTATACGGCCTGTGGAGAAGCTGCCTCCGTCTTATATGCTACGGTGTTACTGCAGGTTCTTCTGGCTCTGGGTCGTGCGATGTCCACTATGATGATCCAGAAGTGCCAAAACTGGCTGTGTCTGGTTGATATGAGGGACGCCGACAAAGTTAATGCCCCTGTGTCCCAGACTGGCCTCTTCAGCGATGCGGTCGAGAGCCTGGCCCAGCAGCTCTCGGCTGTATAGAAGCAGACTGAGGCGTCCACCCCTCCACCGGCCGCAGCGCCCCAGCCTGCTCATCGCCAACGGCGGCCCCCTGCCTCTGCCCCCTGCTCCTGTTTTACAGCTCCTACTTCATTGTACCCAAGAAAGGCGGTGGGTTACGACCAATCTTGGACCTGCGTGTCTTGAACCGGGCCCTTCACTGGTTACCGTTCAAGATTGGTTTGCAGCAGTCGACCTGGAGGACACGTACTTCATGTGTTGACCCTTCCGTACCACAGACCATTGCGGTGGTTCGCGTCCGAAGGATGAGCATATCCTGCCCTCCGGGCTGTCCCTGAATGAAAAAAAAATAAGTGCCCCGTGTCTTCACGTAAGTTGCGGAGGTACCCCTTGTTCCCCTGAGAGAACAGGGCATTCGCATTCTCAACTTCCTCGACGACTGGCTCATAGTAGCTCAGTCTCAGGATCAGTTGTGCGAACACAGGGACTTGGTGCTCTCACACCTCAGCCTGTTGGGCCTTCGGGTCAACTGGGAAAAGAGCAAACTCTCCCCGACAGAGAGGATCTCTTTTCTCGGTATGGAGTTGGACTCGGTCGAACAGACAGCACGCCTCACACAGGAACGTGCTCAGTCGGTGTTGAACTGCTTGAATACATGCAAGAGCAGTTCAAGAGCAGGGTGGTGGTCCCACTGAAACAAATTCAGAGGCTCCTGGGGCATATGGCAGCTACGGTGGCCCGAGGTGGGCATGACAACGCGGCACTCACCGGGTCCAAGTTACACCGGCCTGCCGCCAAACCTTCACCCCATGGTCAGACATAGCTCCGTCCCCTCGGCAGCCAGACGTGGCGGAGAGTCCGGCGCCAGGCCTTCA
>NW_015505867.1:120503-123164 GCF_001515645.1 Sinocyclocheilus grahami
AGATCCCAATTCATCGGTCATCCGACGTGACGTCTCTGTTCCCTCCTTCAGGGAGCGAGGGTTACCATATGTAACCGAGACGTTCCCAGGGCAAGCCGCCATTGAAGTGTCACCAGCAGCTCTTAAATTTCACTCTCTTTCGCTCTCCCCTTGAAGTCCATTTTCCTGCAGAGTTTAGCTCCATCCGTAATCAAACACACCAGGGCCCATATTCACAAAACGTCTTAAGGCTAAAAGTAGCTCATAACTTGCCGATTTAGGAGAAAATCATAAAAATAATGGGCGTGTCAATCCTAAATTTAGGACTCCTAAATTTTGTCTCTAAGAGTATTTCACAAAGCGTTTTAGCACTAAAACTAGCTCCTAAATCTGTGGAACATTAAGAGTAGTGAAGAGGACTCCTAAGTCACTAAGACCAAACCACAAACTAGGCCTATCCTCCCTGCTGAAGAAAACAATAAAACCCATCACAGAAATTCTAATGGTTTCCACTACAAATAAGTGAAGTGACGTGACATGTGGCCAAGTATGGTGACCCATACTCGGAATTAGTGCTCTGCATTTACCCATCCTAAGTGCACACACACAGCAGTGAACACACACAAACCGTGAACACACACCCGGAGCAGTGGGCAGCCATTTATGCTGCGGCGCCCGGGGAGCAGTTGGGGGTTCGGTGCCTTGTTCAAGGGCACCTCAGTCGTGGTATTGAAGGTGGGAGAGAGCACTGTACATTCAACCATCAACATTTAACCATTAAAATCATTAAAAAATGGTTTCCTGTAGTGTGTTTTGGGACATGTTCCATTAGTGGTTTTAACAAGCCAACAATAGAAGTCGACCAATTACCAGTAGAGACCAACAGGCACCATTACAGTTACCATTAAAACCAGTACAATTCCCATTACAACCAGTACAACTATTAAAAATTCTGTGATAGTTTCTATTGTTTTTTTCAGCCGGGCTAAAATGGCTGTTGCCAGCAATCTGCCTCGAAACATAAACATTTTAGAAGCACGCTGCATTTATTGACACACATATGTTTTCGCATGCATTTTTTGTTTGTTTGTTTGTTTGTTTGTTTTTTGGAGGTTATCCCAACTCCAAATTTTCCTTTGATTATATCCTTGTTTTCATTAACAAGTTGCGCAAGAAGTAACAGCTGTTCTTGCGTCCAGTTTGGTTTTCTTTTACATTTGCATGTCAGTAGAGACCAACAGGCACCATTACAGTTACCATTAAAACCAGTACAATTCCCATTACAACCAGTACAACTATTAAAAATTCTGTGATAGTTTCTATTGTTTTTTTCAGCCGGGCTAAAATGGCTGTTGCCAGCAATCTGCCTCGAAACATAAACATTTTAGAAGCACGCTGCATTTATTGACACACATATGTTTTCGCATGCATTTTTTGTTTGTTTGTTTGTTTGTTTGTTTTTTGGAGGTTATCCCAACTCCAAATTTTCCTTTGATTATATCCTTGTTTTCATTAACAAGTTGCGCAAGAAGTAACAGCTGTTCTTGCGTCCAGTTTGGTTTTCTTTTACATTTGCATGTCTTACTATCAGCCATGATTATTCTACTCTGTTAACTAAAAGGCTGCTTATATGCATATTCACTAATTGTTTACGAGAAGCACACATGTAAAAGGCTGACAATTAGCTGAACATATACTTGTTTAATTAGCCTGCAATTTTAAACCTTTATTTGAATATGGCGACATAATATTGCACTCTACAATATTTCTATGATTAAATCTCTGACAGAGACCCCTATCAGCCAATCACTGTGTGCATAGTTAGTAAGCAGCTGAAGAACTCTTAGTGGTAAGATAAAAGGTTTTGTGAATATGGCTCCTGAACAAGATGAACTTCAGAAAGTTACAGGCAGGTGAGTTCGATCAAGGTTGGAGGTAAAGTCTGAAGGAAAGTGGACCTCAGGGCCATAGTTGAGAACCTGTGTCATAAAGTCTTTCCTGTTGGTACTGTTGCATTACTGCATCAGCTCAGCGTTTGTTATGGCGCCACCTTGTGTTTTCCTGCAGTATAAGAACTCAAGGGCTTCTGAAGTCTGTAACTAGTCACATCAGCAATGTGCCAAATGTAATACTCCCCCCAAAAAAATTGTGCTCACATTTGTTATATAGTTCTTTGCAACAAACCACCTTTCAATCACTCTGTTTACCCTGATGGATCTTTTCTGTATTCTTTTCAAAACAACATCCTGATTATTTATATTGATACTAATAAATAATCTAGTATCTAGTTAGGCATATCAAATATAAAACTCATATTCTACTGTATGAAAATGAAGCTTATTTGCTAGACAATTTAAAAATTAAACGGGTATAAAGGAAGCAGTTTATCACTCTATAGCACTGGTTTAGTAGCTCTTGAGAAGCCGGAACTACATGTCAGTGTTTCTGAAGGTAATAAATGTTAATAAAAACTCAGTGTATCACCTGTGAATGCAGATGCTGATGGTGATGATCAGAGAGATCATAATGACTCCAGAATATGAGAGGATGATGTACAGCGGCATTTGTTTGGGTGATTCTGGACTGATCTGGATTTCTGACAGACACAGAACATCCAAGCACACATAATACCAGTCAACCAGCACTAATCACTATTAATTACAAACATACTAGTTGCTGAAC
>NW_015505867.1:124272-124999 GCF_001515645.1 Sinocyclocheilus grahami
TTTTAGTAAATTTCTAATTTTAGGCGGTTTCTATAGTGTGATCTTGGTGACAATGTCGAGACTGCAAACACAGTTTTTATGATTGACCATATACAGAGGCTCGACTGATTAAAATATTAAAATAAATATATTCAGTAGCTGGAGTGTGTGAAAGAGTACAACTGTCTGCTCAGTATCATGAAGGGTTGTAGATGTACTAAATGTGGTAAGAGGGAGAAGTTCAAACAGAGGGCTGTCACATTTGCTAATAAAATGTAATTTATTCCAATTACTGCACCATTTTGGAAGCAATGAAACATTGAAGGTAACATAAACCACTAATTAATGAGCTCCTATATTTTGTTTTACTTGAGGTAAATATGCAAATGTACTAGCTACTACATGCATAGCATCTAAAGTTGAATCAAAAGTAAAAAGTAATTTTAAAAAACACATTATGTAGTCATGTTTCACTACAGTATGAGTTAAACAGGAAGCACGTCTGTGTTACTGAGGCTAAACCCCAGCTAAATCATAATTAACCACTAAATAGCACTTCACACATCAACCACAAAGGGGAGGTGTTGCATCTCTGTGAGACCATTTCACACAATCTCTGCTGATTGCACAGACTTCAACAAGGTCTAGCATGAAGATATTAGATGGTCAAGCATGCATTCTGCTTTTGATTAGTTTTATTTTTCTAAAAAGCTTCTGAAGTGATGTTCATAGTGGATAATGCACAAAT
>NW_015505867.1:125760-157945 GCF_001515645.1 Sinocyclocheilus grahami
ACGGCACCCATTCACTGCAGAGGATCCACTGGTGAGCAAGTGGTGTCATGCTACATAGCTCCAAATCTGTCCTGATGAAGAATCAAACTCATCTACATCTTGGACAGCCTGAGAGTGAGTACATTTTAAGCAAACTTTCATTTGTGGCTGATACGCAGAAATACTGTATTTGTTGTAAACTATATTTTAAATAGAAAGCAAGCATTTGTTCATGTTTTTGGAACCACTGCTGTACATTTCATTGAATTAGTGGCATTAAAGCTATCTTGCAAACAATACACAATATTTGCAGTTCATGAACCCTTTGTACTACAGTAAATATAAACAAAAACACCAGTAATTACCTTTTACTGTACATTGACAGATTTTGTTTGTTGATCACTGCCACCATATTGTGCAGGAGTGAATTTTGGTTAGCCCAACAAATAGCCTTGTTTAGGTCTTAGAGTCAATAGACCATTTGTTGTTTTGTTCTCATTTTCATTTTGCAGTTAGTGTAAACAAGACATTAACTGTGAATTACCTCACCCCTCTTTGCTCCTCATGGACATTATATGCCTTTCGTACCAACATATGTTTTTACCTGCTGAGTTGATGTGTTGGTGGTGGCATGAAAGAGGAAGATTAATGGATTATGCAGGAAGAAGAACAAAGGCTTCATTGGCACTGACCTTGCTTCTGAATATCTGACTGGCCAGTGTTAAAGGTGTAGAACAGGAGATTGAATAGCAGATGCATTTGTGACAGCTTATTCATTCATGAAGTGAATTTATGCAGACACTGTTAGATAAACAGTGATGAAAGGTAACTGTGGTGAGGCAATTATGTGCTCTTCTGATTAACAAGCACTCTTGGCTGAGAGACATTAGAAGGACAAAGACTGGGTTAGGTATAAGCCTATATTTGCTCTTTATGACTGGCAACTCTCACAAATAAATCTGTGGCTCAACGAATGTACTTGAACACTTACTTGAAGGCAAAGTATTTTGGCATCATTTCAGTGTGCACAATGTTTCACATTTTTATTACAGTAGAAATGCATTGTCAAATTAGCATATACATTGACACAACACAGCACCCCCACCTTTTTTGATACATCAAAGCTCATTTTCTCTTTTTAAAAAGAAGAGGACTCTCTGTGGATATCATTTCAATTTGATCAGTCATTTGGCAAACCCGCATCTCATCGAAATTCTGCATTTCAACTTTACTAACCACAAGAGAGACTTGTTGTAATGAGAAGCAGCGAATGTAGGCTATTGTTAGATTGAAGTGATAGTTCACCCAAAATGAAAATTCTGTCATCATTGACTCTGAAGCCACATTATAATACACTGAAATTCAGTATTATTTCCTGAGAGTCGTCTTCTCCCTAAAAGATCTCATCTTTAGAACAACATGAAGGGGGGCAGATTTCAAAGATTATTTATTAGGGTGGCATGGAGATTATGAGGGGTGGCAACACCAAAGCAAGCATTCATGCACAGTTCTTGTGGATTTACAGCCTGACATAAACCGTTATACAGTGTGTATAGAAAAGAATCACCTCCCCTCCAGTGATTCTGTTTTTAATTTTTTTCCGACATGTTGGTGTTATATCTTTCACTTGGATGTTATAAGTTGCACTGAGTAAATACAGCTGAACAAGACTGTGTCCATCCTCATTTCAGGCTGCAAAGCAACAAAATGTGATTCTTTTAAAGGGGGCGATTCTTTTCTATATCCACTGTATATATTTTGTTATTTCAAGCCATAAGAAAATCCCAGTCAAAGGTCGAAAAAGGTCCAAATAAGAGCAGTGTTATGAAAAATAATAAGATTTATTTGATAGCAATCACACACATTCCTGTCCAGTTGAAGTATGATTTCTAAAATGACCTCTGAGTTAGCTGAAAGTAGTCATTTGTACAGTAGTTCTTTTTTTTTCTTAGTTTATGTATGATGCTACAATACTATTGCACTACGCTGGTTGTGCTGTATGTTTTTGATTCACTAAAAAGAACCAGTTCATAAGAGCCATTTGTTCATGAATCGGACTACACTGGTTGTGGTAGTGCATGTGCGTGTAGCCTGTGAGGACAGTTTCATTGAAGGAGGTGCTGCTTTCTTGCCATTATATCATAGTACACAGGTTTTCATCTCATCGCAAAGCACAGCTGCTGAAAAGAAATCTAGCAACCACTGCTTATACATTTTATAGATGTTGAAGTGACAGGTTGGCAAAGTTTTATCTTAGGATGGCAATGGCTCCCTGCCACCACAATAGATACACCCAGAATTTTGATTTATCATAATAAAATCAGAGTATAGTTCTGTCAGAAGTATTATTAATTGAACTTATTTCTGTGAGTTTAGTAGATGTGTTGATCTTTATTTATTTCTTTTTTAAAGGTAAAAAGTCTCCATCATACGGTACCAATGTTCAGACACCTCTTTGTTTTCTTCTCACATCACATTTCATATTTCATCTCAAACTATTCTGACAACACTGCTGTCTCCTTGGTAAACAAGTTGTCCAACTTCTAATAAAGCTCTGTTAGTGTGGAAACATTGGTATGATGGAAGTGGTGCAACAACTGAGAGACATTTGTTTATAATTTCTGAAAAAATATATAAATGATTCTCAAAAGTTATAGAAATGTTTTTTTATCGTCATTGCTTGCATTACTTGGAACATCATAGCCTTTTTATTTAATAATTGTTATTTTAATTATGAATTTTATATTTTATAACAATAAAATTGACACCTAGGCATTTGAAAAGTAGCATTTAAAATGTATTTAATAAAAACAGATCTTTATATTATATTAAATAAAGTTTATATATATATGTGTGTGTGTGTGTGTGTGTGTGTGTGTTATATTTTTAATACAAATCAACGCTTAGAAAATTAAAATCTCGTTACATTCATAATGATTACATTTATTACAAAATTTCCATTTAGTTTCATATTAAAACTAGAATTGTGATGGGTCTATTCTTTCGTTCATACTGGACGCAGCAGTCTTTATTCATTCATCTAGCCCATATATGTTACATTATTATCAATCTCGGTCTATTTCTCTCTCTACGTTTTGTCTATATTTGAGCTTACAACTTTTCAACCTATCATTTGACAATATTCTATTGCTTTGCTTTGCATCCTCACAAGCATGGACTAGCATGCAGTAGACCCTGACCTGGTGTGATATAGACTCTGTAACCTCTAGCAGGTTGACTCACTGGGAGTGTGTGCTCTTCATCTGGCTCTGCTCCACGCCACGTCACGCGGATTCCTGAGCGCTGCTCGAGCGTCCTGCGATCACATCCTCAGAGCCACATCTACAGCGGACCGAGACGCTTGGAGCTTTTCCTCTTCCAGCACGCTCACTCGGCTCCTTCTACAAAAATGGTGAGAAACCTGAACACTATTTGCAATCTTTTACACCGTCTAAACAACTTGTGTCGTGTTGCCTCGAACGCTTTCTCTGTTTGTAATGTCTTTTCCTCCCTTCTCTCTCTTCTCTCTCTTCTCTCCGCCCGTTACAGATGTTTCGATGTTTACCCGTGTTTTTCCTCCTGGCTGTTGTCTGCTGTTATGCCGAGGTAAGTTATGTGAAACCTGCATTCATTAAAAAGAAGAGCTGGTCTTTTAAAAAATGTTTATGGGGATCCGGATCACAGCTTGCACATAACGAACTGTAGAAGAAACGATTCTGGTCAACTAAGAACAAAACAAGGGAGCACTAGGTTAATGATGATTATTTTAAATCCTTTTTTTTTTGCTAATTGGAAAAGTTTTACACATATTGAAAAGCAGTTTTAATTACATTGAGTTACGTTAGACGACTCCAGAAATCTGTCTTCTACACTCTTAAAAAATGCTGGGTTAAATACAAGCAAGTGCTGGGTAAAATAGGGACAAACCCAGCAATTGGGTTGTTTTGATCCAGCGGTTGGGTTACTACACAGAAGGTTGGGTTAAACATTTAACCCAACCACTGGGTCAAAACAGCCCAATTGCTGGGTTTGTCCCTATTTTACCCAGCACTGGGTTGTATTCAACCCAGCATTTTTTAGAGTGTAGGGGGGAAAAAAGTTATTGTGCAGGGAGCGGGTCCAACTTTATGAGAGCCGTCATGTTGACATCACGTGATCAGTCGTGCAATTGGCTAACTATACTACTAGTAGTAAAATATTTATTTTTTATATAGTTTTGATGTGACGTGGCAGCAGTTAGTAAACAAGCTTCATGCATCCAGGCAGATAGAGGTCAGTATAATGTCCAAAACCACTGGAACTATGAATAAGAGCCATTTGTAAACAAATAAAAACATAAAGCGTTTGATTGTCTTTGGGTAATTTCCACCCATTTGTAAAGAATGCACTGTAAGTACCACATTGTTTTGTGGTATGAAACCAGACTTTGTGACTTTTTTTTTCTTCTGTGGTATGAAACCAGACTCTTTTTTTTTCGTGGTATGAAATCAGACTTTGTGACAAGAAATTCTTGACTTTTTTTTTTGTATAATCAAACATTTTTCATATAATTTTCCCCCCATTTGCACTGAAAAAAAAGTTGGTGGTGAAAAAAAATTGCTAGTAAATTTCACAAATAATTACAAAGAAAAAAATGTTCAAGTAGAAAAATAGTAGGCTATTTGAAATATTTCCTTGTAAAACATACTCTATTAATCATTTTACCCAATTTATCAAGAATGTTGGACCAGCTGAGATGTCAAGATGCATCTGTCACAAAAGGCAAATTATCACCTGGTTTGTGTTTGTGTGGTTAATGAGCTCTGTGTGTGGTGAGAGGTTGGTGGTCTTTGCATTGGAAATTCAAAAGAGCTGTAAACAGACAGCTGTTAAAACCAATCAGATAACAAACTGTTAGGAGGTGTTTGGAGGAGTTTACATGGATTTGAATGCTCAGATGCAGCTGCTGATGGGGGGCCATATGTTGCTTTTGTTAGTGTTGGGTTAATTGTGTTCTTTTGCTCTCTCGTGTAATAACAACCTGCCAGGTGAGCTGCATTTAAGCCACACAAGAAGAGGAACTCAACACTTACAAATGAAAACATTCTTGGACTATATTTGTGAAAATGACCTATGCATTTATTTTTCATGAAATACAAGGGAATGCATTCTACCTTTATGTTTTTTAAGAAACAATACACATTTTGGTGAAAGTTGCCCCTTGTGTCAATGACACACGTATCAAGAATGCACATCCTGTATAAACCATCTGCAGTTTCTCAAACAAGTACAAATATTCTGTGTGCTAAAAACAAAGTGGCTTTAGTTTTAGAAAGGAATCACATGAGATCACATGTTCCCAAGCATTAATTTTTCATTTAAATGAAGAGTAGTTGGAGCATGCTATTGTATTACAACATGCACAATATTGAATGGTAGACCGCTCTAGAATTATGTATAAGTAATTTCATGCTGACAGGCTTGATAAGAAAACACTTAAGCGAAAAGAACAGCAACTCATAGTGGGTGTCATGTAACCCGCATGATTCTTCTCTCCGCTATTCACAGTTCATGCTGTGGTTTGTCTCTTTCTTGTATCTCACTCAGTGGGGGCTTTGGAGTTGTCAGAGCTTGTGTTCCCTAAAGGCATGATGTGCTGCTTACATAGACAAGCTCTTAAAGAGTGTCTGTCACCCCAAATTAAAACACACTGAATTTCCAAGACAATTGGTGCTGGGATGATTTTGTGGATGGTTGATAGAGTATGCACAATGTAAGTGTATGGATTTGTGTGCATGTATACAGTATGGCAAAGAAGGAGTATATTCTTCATTGTTTGTGATTCAGCCTTGGATCTGAATATAGATTTAAAGAGAAGTTGTAAAGAAGACCAAACAAGCATCAATATAAATCATAAGCTTAAAGCAAAATAGTATTTGGAAAAAAATAAAAATAAAAATACAAGAACGTGTAAGGCCGTTCTTTCATAATCATAATGAATTACTCATCCAGTGAAGTATTGTGAATGATATAATTGAACCAAATTTGAAGCTTCAATATAGTACTGTAATAACATATATCATTGTTTAACAACATTTTGTGGTAGGTCTTGACTGAAAGGTTTGCACATTATTGCCAAGCAATTCTCTGTGGAGAAAGTCAATGGGTTTTTAAGTTAAGAATCCTAGTGTTTCGCTTTATTGTAGGTTTTACGATTGGCATTCAGCACGAAACGTTAAACTATTAAAGAGTCTGTCATCATTAACTGTCATCATTTACTCACCCTGTTATTCCAAACCTGTATGAGTTTCTTTCTTCTGTGGAACACAAAAGATGTTTGAAAGAATGTTGGTAACCAAACTTCTTTTGGTTACCATTGACTTCCATTGTATAACCAAAATAAAACACCCAAGACATCATTCTCAAAAGATCTTTAATTTTCCTCAGAAAGAAAGTCATACAGGTTTGGAACAACATGAAGGCGAGTAAATGATGAAAGTATTTTAATTTTGGGTGAACTTTATGAACAAATGTCCATGCACAAAAATCGCATGCCTAAGGATCAATCTATAAAGAACAACTCTGAGTGTGCAATAAAAGAATCCAATAAATAGCCAACAGTTAAATTTTAAGAGCTCTTTTTTTCTCTCTCTTTCAGTCTTATCCTCTGTCTCTCTCTCTCTCTGTTGATTACAGTATACATTAGTGGACAAAGAAAATAGAAGACAGTCCAGAATGTGAAACATTATCACACACACACACACACACACACACACGCGCACGCACAGACAAACACATTATCACAAACTGCGAAGGAGAATGAATTTCAGCTCTTCTCACGCCACTGGGGTTTTTCTAACACGACTAGATGTAATAGCTGAAGCAGGATAACACAGTTACCTAAATCCAATCCTACAATCAAAAACAGCTCGCAGAGTTGCTTTCTACCTGTGTTTCTCTGCTGCCTTACAGCAGGTGAATCAACTGCGCTTTAAGAATGATAAAAATAGAAGTTACCGAGGGAAAAAGAAAATGAGGGAGAAGGAGAGCGTAGAGGTGTAGAGAAAAAGAGAGGTTTAGTGAAAGAGAACACTGTCAGGGTCACAATGCCCCTGAGTGGTCTTTAGTAAGAGAGTAACTAGGCTCTAATGATGGTCTGCTGCGATTTCTGTTGGTGCATTTGAGTGAATTACAAATCAGACTGTATTGAAATTGTTATTTTGATCTTTCCCGAAGTAATGCCTTTGTCTTTCATGGTGTTATAGCGAAAGAAATGTAAATGCACTATGCTATCATTTTGTTCCTAATGCATGTTAGTGGTTGTGCCAGAAAAGCCAGCTGCCTCACTACCCTGTCAGTCAAGGACATAGTGTATTTGTATGAAGGCCCCTCATATGGAAACTGGTTGCAGACAGGCTTGCAATGCGCCATAACGTTATGTCTAGTGATCCAGAACACATTCACGGGAGCTAAGAAATAACTAAGGAGGTCATTAAGACCTGGCGAGAGCCGTCCATGAGGGTTCCCTCTCATCTCAGCGGAGCTTGCAGCCATTGTAATTAATGTAAATGTTACTTGCCAAAAAATGTTTCATCACAATACACAGTTACCTTTGAATGTCTGTTGAAGGCGTTTTGAATCTACCAGCAGGGGCTAACTGCTAAAGCTAGATAGCTAAAATCTGAACCATTTAGGCAATAACCAAACCGTTGTCAATGAAAACAATAATTACTTTTCAGTAGAAATGGAATCAGGCTAACGGTGTATATTTATTCATTAGTTCTATCAGGTATTATTTCAACCTACCGCCAAAGTGCACACAAAGCATTTTGGGTTTTCATAGGCAGCAAAGGACACATCTGCTGCCATCAACCAGATGAAGGCTGGATTACACTACATGACTTCCCAGATATACAGTCTGGATGAGTCAACACTAGTAGCTGAAAGTCAGAGCCAGTCTGCCGATTTGAGTTGACAGATTTAATAGAAAATCATGTAGTGCACAGGCTCTGATTTTTTTTTCAGCTTCAGATTATGATTCCATCCAATTCGGAGGATGTCAAACACACTTAATATTTTTTTGAACACAAATTATTAGCTATGTGGCGCATGTTTCTGAGTTTGTTGTGTTCGAGTGACTTATAGTCACTTGTAGTGTATGATTCTCAGTCGTTTAGTGTATGATGCCCAGTCAACAAATGAATGATGCCTAGTGTTTTCATATCTGTTCAGTTTTGAAAAGCCATGTAGTGTATTCCAGCCTTTAGTAGATAGGATGTTACTCACACATTGGATTTGGACTTGATGTCTTCATGGCCCCATATAATAATACACAGCATTTTTTCCTGTCAGCACAGTTAGTATTTATAAGCTTCACTAAAATGCTTTCAGTAATCTCTTGCAACGAGGCTCTGGGAGAAGGAATTCTTTCTCCCCCAGGGTGTGAGTCTAATGTCCACAAACAGCTGGTCAGTCTTTTATTAAGAGGATATAAACACTGATCACCTGGTTATAGGACACAGAGAAAAGAGAGCTGATATTTCAAGCTTTTCATCTCAGTCTCTGAATACTACAGTACATAGTATTTGTGCTCTCTTAACATAACAGTTGTGAATCTAAGTTCAGATTGTTTTTGAATGATCAAGCATGACCATATAACAGGGGGAACTGTTTGCCTGTTCATTTAAGAATTTGTTTCATTTTAATAGTCATTTGCAAACCTACACAGAATCTGAATGCGCCGATTGATTAAAATGTTTGCAGATTTCCACAGAATTGTTTGCTTTCAGCTACCAATAAAAGTATAGTGCAGTTAGTTAGTTCCATTTAGCATCTTTCAGCTTGAATCCAATCTGCAGTTTATTACCCAAAATCAGAAGAGAAATGTGAAAAAGTCTGCAGATTCTGTCTGGACCTATTTATGTGTTGATTTAGTCTGACAAAAACAGCTGAACACTAAAACTGAACTTTAGTGCAGACACAAAAGTCTTTTGTTTGAAGAACAGGGCTGATGCAAAATTGCTATGGTTGTTGTGTTGCTCGCAGTGTTGCTTGTGAGCTGTAATATATTTCATACTCTGACTGGAAACCATCTGATGCATATTAACCAAAAAAAAACATATCTACTCTTTTCTGTTTTTATAGTTTTTCCTCTTTATCCCTGTCAATGTTATCTCACGTTAGATAAGCTTTCTCTCTTATCTTGATTCCTTTCTGTTACTTTCTTTTCTTTCATATCTACTTCATCACAGTTCTGTAGTTTGCATTGTGTATCATCTGTTTTCTCTCACCCGTTTTCCTTCGACAATTCCCTTTCCCATGTCTCTCTATGAACGCACGCTGTCTTGTCACTGGCTTTGTGCTGGTGCTTTATGGCCTTGTTTTGTATAGCCATCACTGCTGGCAGAGCTTGAAAGAGCCTTGTAATGAGATGGCGGAACAGACAGTGGGAAGGATGAGGTGATGAGGGAAATTATACAAGGGATCAAGAAATGTAGCCCTGCTCATTCTGATACTGGTGCACGAAGTGATACAGGGGCAAGGAGAGTAAAGGAAGACATAATAAAGAGACTATTTGCTTGGTTATACCCAAAAAAAAAAACTCTCTTGTGCTGCTTATAGTTGTTCTCCACAAAATTACAGGTTTTCAAAATGGGATGTGTAAAAGACGGTCTCAAGAAAGCCTTGTGTAATTAGGGTCCACCAGACCCCGACATATTTCTCAGGGGTGTTCTTTTATTCAACAACAGCTTGACAGACAGAGCGCACGCAGCAAAATGCAGGGGTCTTACGTTTTTAAAAGTTAATTTAAAAACAATATGTGACAACAACCATTTACACGTGTACACAGACAAAAAAAACCCTGATCAGACTGAGCACTGGAACATATAGCCCTCCAACAGGCAGCTATTCAACAAATAATCTGATTAATATAGCATTTTACTATCATAAAACCTGTCATA
Organism: Sinocyclocheilus grahami; assembly: GCF_001515645.1. NCBI lineage: Eukaryota > Metazoa > Chordata > Actinopteri > Cypriniformes > Cyprinidae > Sinocyclocheilus > Sinocyclocheilus grahami. Next base: position 135,681 of record NW_015505867.1, read on the forward strand.
GTTTTTTTTAAATTAATTTCTGAAGATGGACAAACTGTTTACAGTTTTGCTTTGCATACACTTTAAAGGAGGTAAATTTACAGACAACCTCTCAGAGCAGGTTGTAGTCGAAAGTAAACTTTTTGCATGCAATTTTGTGGAGAGATTTTAGCTTAGTATTTAGCATCTCTTAATTCATCCCCTTTAAAACACCATTTTATATTAATATTTATACATATTAATATTTATGTTAATATAAATACTTAATATTAAATACTTTTTTTTTTAAACCAGGGGGCTTGTGAAATTTCAATAAATAAAGCAACTTATGTACTTGCACGTCATGTGTAAACTAACATCAGAGAACTGTGAACATGCAAATGTGTTGTTAAATTATTCAAACATTTACTTAAATCTCAGGGAGTACTTCAAATATTTATTTATTTATTTATTTTTGGGTGCTCTGTGTATTTCTCTTCATCCGCTTCATCCTACTCAATTTTCATTTGAAACAAACTACCATTATGCTTTGTCCAGTAGACAGTGGTAATAAATACAAACATTTCAGACAGTGAATATGTAGTTCACTCATCAAACTATAGATGGTGCAGGCTGATGGGTCCTTAATGCAACCTGCTAATTATCACATAATTTACTAAATGGCTCAAGTTGACTGGTCTCTTTTGCATCTGAAGCCAATGAGCTTATCAACATTTAAATAGTTTAGTTCAGTGTTTGCTGTAAGCAACTCAGAAACCCTCCACCTCCCCCAGCTCCACCTGCCTAGATCTGCTACAGGTTTATTTATGTATGTATGCATCATGTATGGTGTACTGCAGCAGTACATGTTCACAGCAGCTTGTCTGTGGATGTATTGGCAGTAGCAAGTCGATTCCTCCAAGACCAAATACATCAACATTGTCATATCCATTACCAACTATTCAGAGTTATACAGTAAATACAGCATGTGCTCTGTACAGGCAACAAAAGTAGAATGACTTTGTGCAGTCGATGACTAAGTAAGATAAAGCAGATTTGAGTCAGACATCCAGTGCGGGACAAGAGAGTGGTGTCCTGGGGCCTCACAGAACCATAAAACAACCCTGTCTTCTTTGTATAAATTACCATAATGCACCACTAAAGAGGTGTTAATGATAGCAAAGAAAACAGAGCAGTCCATGGCCATTTCTGATTGAGAATACAAATCCATCTACTTGCAGACAGGTCCTTCACCATATTATGGTGCCTTGTACAAAGAACAAGGCCATTGTGAAGAATGTGGGACTGAAAACAAGCACACTTCCTTCTGCAAACACATGTCAGCCATTAACCTAGCTCTCCCAGTCCATGACCCTTCACAGAGAACCACAGCAGACAGGCCTGGAACGGCTGGAGCAGAGCCTAGATTCAAATGGAAGGCGGGACATAGATTGAGAAGAGTAAATTGGGTGAAAGAGAGAAGTTGGAGGGATCTACAAAAAGCAGAAGACTGGCTGTAATCCTGAGCGACAGCCAAAATGAGACAAAAGACTAGAGGCTAGAGAGGAGTAAAATGGATCGATTCACTGAGGTGCAGCGAGAGATGGTGGCACTTGAGAGGAAGCTTTAAAGAGAGAGACGGAGAAGAGAAAAAGAAAGAGAAAGTAATTATAGCAGCCGAAATGTAGGAAATAAAAAGGAAAAATACTGTCCCATGCTGCCCGCAGCACGCTGGCGTCCATCCGTCCATGGCGTCTTATTGCCAAGACCAGATTTGGAAACTGCTGAATGGACATTGAAATGGTGTCACTTCGGTGATCGTTTTTTGGATTCATTCAATCATAGAGGTAGCAGTTGCAGTACCAGAACTTATTGATAACTCAAACATTATATTTTTAATTTTTGCAAATAATTCAACCAGGACTGCTTAACATACAGACTTTTCAATTTTCATTTTGTGGATAATGTAATCTTAGATAACCAAAAATGTCCTGTGATGAGGGGCCTTGTGATCCCAGGGGATTTTTTTTTATGACTGTTAAAGTTAACTTGCGAATTTATAGATATTAATATATAGTTTTATAATATTTAACAGCTTGCTTTAGTAAAAGCAAATTTGATCTTGGAAACAATTTTATTTTATTGCATTGCATTGTATTGCATTGAATTTAAAATGTTCTCTCACAAAGATTTGTGTTCTATGAACTATATATTTCATAGTATATATGTATATTTTTGCTATTTCAAAATATATGCATTGAAATTTCAACCACTGCGAATCTTTGGCCAAAATTCCATACTATGTGATTTTCTGTTGTCTGCAAGCAGTGGTATTTAATTCCTTCAGAAAATGGAAGGAATGCAAATTTATGCAAATCTAGTTTTAGACAGCTTTTTTTTTTATTCTTGAAAAAAAGCCTGTTTATTCTTTGTAGACAGCAGTGGCGGCATTAAAATAGAGGAGGCACACCAATTGCATTGGTCTGGGATCCCTGCCGATTATTATTATTATTATTATTATTTGCTTAACCACTTTAAAATGGCTTTTTGGTTGCTTTTAGTCAGAAAACGTAAAGAAAACGACACTCATACAGCAAGATAATATAATTTCACTTACCTGGCCTATCACTTGAAGCAAACATCCATCCCTTCTTAAAAGTCTGTGTTAAAAGAGAGCTGCCGGTTGCACCATTTAATTAAGCCGACTGCTGTAGCCTATATACAGCTTAGGCTGGTTTCCCTTTTTTTAAATTTGTATATATACTGTTTGAATGACAGCTTGGTAAATCTGTTGGCGATCAAATATTCAATATCGCTACTCATCATAAGTTCTTGGTACATTATCAGCGCAGCGGGAGACGTTCAAACTAATATCACGTAATTTACGTCTCTTTGATGATTGGTTGATATCAGAAGGAGGCTTAGCCTCCCTTGGAAGGTTTCTTTTCTCAACACTCCTCAGCGCTGAAAGTGAACACTCGATGCTGATTGGCTCATTTTTTTTTACCAACGGAGGCATGAGAGCTCAGCTCTCTCCCGGCCTCCCCCTCCCCTTCTCTATCACCTAGCGGTTGTAATTACATCAGCAGATTCGGCACATTCGCAATAGAAAAGCGGCGCTTTCATGTTATGGTATTACAACTGTGAAATTACAAAAAATACACATTCTGAGACATGAACTGAAATGAATTGTGAATTTTATTAACATTAAATCGTCCTCCTCCCATTTTCACCTCAAAATTATGGGGAAGCTGTGCCTCCCCCGACGAGCCGCCACTGGTGGACAGCTGAAATGAGAAAAGAACGCTGTTAACTTTCTTGAGTGCTGTGTACACCCCCCTCATAATGCACGTTTGCACCTTTTCATCTAGTCTCTCTCCCACCGCTACAGAAGAATCGGCGAGGCTCATGTGAACTTTTAACTGCTCTGCCACATTCACACACTCTGTTCCTTTGTGTGAGTGTCATTGAGAGCACACTCCTGAGGCCTCAGCGCCGCCGCTAACTGAGAGCTCCATACAACCTGGAATGTGATGCATTAAAATAGAATGACATCACTGACATTCCATTCCAATAAAGGAGAAAAATAGTCAAGAATGCACAGATTGACGAGAATTCACTCATACCTTTTTCTCTGATGGATATGTTTGGAGATTTGATGCAATAGTCAGAAAGTTTTTGTGTGTTTGTTGTTTTTTCATAAGAAAAAGCATGCAGTTTGAGAGCAGTTTAAGTGCATTGGAATTTCAGCTGCATATTTGTGACAGCTCCTCTGACCCATATAACTGAAAAGTTTGAAACGGGACAGATTGCACTGGAGAGACCCATGAGAGAATTTAGGAGAAAGGAATTCCTCTCTGTCCTCCTTGCTCTCTCGTTAGGAGGCATTTGTATTGAGTGGAAATAGCTAACACTGTTGTTTGTGGAAAATTCAGACTTTGAGTTCTACAAGCTTGTGTATAGAAAAGAAAAGAGGAGAGAAAATAAAAGATGAAGGAGGGAAGAGAAAAGAAATGACATCATACCATTATATACTTTAGAGAGAACTTGTGCTCATTAGCTCTGACATCGTCTTTTAAACATTAACCATTAAATACACACCCAAAATGCACAAGATTTTAGGGCAAATTAAACTTTTATTTATTATTATTTAAATTTCCATATAAAAGGAACAAATGAAATAGATTTTAAAGAAATAGTTCACCCCAAAATGTTCTCTCCCTCAGGCTATCTGAGATGTAGATGAGTTTGTTTATTCATTGGAACAGATTTGGATAAATGTATGTCCAGAAAGCTGATAAAAAACATCACAATAATCCACATGTAATTCACATAACTCCAGTTCATCAGTTAATGTCTTGTGAAGTGAAAAACTAATAAATGAATCCATCATTAAGACATTTAACTTCAAACCATTGTTTCTGACTTAAATATGAGTCCTCTATTCATAATATTGCTTTCTCCAGTGATGAAATCTGAATCAGGAGAGAAATATGCACAGATCAAGCACCAACAGTTACAAACGAATAGGTCGTGGATTTTGATGTGAGAGGACAACCGGATGGACTTTTTCACTGGAGGAAGCGTTAATGTGGATTACTAAACACAGCTTTTCACTTCACAAGACACTAACTGATGGACTGGAGTCATGTGAATTACTTGTGGATTATTGTGATGTTTTTATCAGCTGTTTGGACTCTAATTCTGATGGCACCCATTCACTGCAGAGGATTGATGAGCAAGTGATGTAATGCTTTCCGAGTTCCGATGAAGAAACAAACTCATCTACTTCTTGAATGGCCTGAGGGTAAGCACATTTTCAGCAAACTTTCATTTCTGGGTAAACTATTCTTTTATTTTTTCTTAAATTATTCTTTGAATTATTCTGCGATTACACCATTAAACATATTTTGTGTAACGGCGCTGGGTCAGCAGTACAACAGTCACCGTCTAACAAGGCCATCGATTACAAATCTATATGCTCTGCCTCATTAGAATGTGCAACACTTTGCTTGTCATTATAATGCTGTTTAGAGCAGTATTTCACAATGCTTTGCCTCTAGTTTTTATACTGTAGTATTCCACTGTATTTGTATGCATGCATTATCACATTGCTTACTACTTGCAAAGCAAGTTTCCCCATCATGGTGTAAGACACTGTACATTGGAGAGTGGGTAAGATGTGTCAAAGCTTCCTATTAACTTTTTGTCACATGCATCATATTCAGCCCATCATATTCATTGACTGTGACTGAAAAATGCACACGAGACAATTGGAAAGCAATTATGTTAAAACTATTTTGCAAAAAGCAAAGACAAATTTGTACATGGCAAATAAAATGGGGTTTAACTCAAAAGCAAACCTATGAAAGTCTAAAATACTGTATATATATATATATAACATGAAGATGTTGTTGAATTGCAAAAGTATTAAACCATGTAAATTATTAGACGAAAAGTTAACCACAAATTATTAAACACAACACAACATCTCTAAAATATAAAAAATTAAATTTGCATTAAATTTTTCTGAATATTAAAAATGTTTTCAGCTGGTTTATGCACATCTTGTGTGCAAGAACAATGTCGATAATTAAAATAAGTATTTGGAATAAAGTAGCATAATGTCTTTATTATAATTTCTTAATTGATTGTATAACTCATTTGTGAGCATATGTTTATTTGAAAAGTAAATTGTTCATGTTTTCCCAAATGATTCAGCATTTATTGTTTTTGAGAAAAATCATATTTCCATAACCCTGTGTTATAGATGTTGTAACTTCAGGTAAAAGAAGACATAATGAAATGTAATTTGATGCATTTGTTTAACCGCTGTCTTGATTCTCCTTGGCTAGACAGCATAAGCACAAAGTGGCCAGAACAATCATATTTTTGTAGTATCAAAGCCATCCTGTGTCTCCAGCGTTCTTTACCTTTCTTTCTTATTATTTTGACCATGTAAGCGTATCCTGGCGCATAGCTATGCTTTCTAGTGCCTTGAATTCTTGCTCAGCTGTGGCTTTGCTGGATTTCCATAGATGCTGTTTGACATGCCTTTCATCTAACGTAATCAGCTTACACTGATGCTAGAAGGAGGCCTTGAGTGTGGTTTGTACTCTCTCATGCTCTTTAGCTCGGTTGCCATCTTTTTTCCTGCATCCTCTCATCCCTGCTCATTTCCAGTCTACCGTTTCCCAGCATGTCCCTCTAGACGCGGAGCTCCACCAGCACTATATCTGCAGACTCTGCTTGGGTTTACTGTGTGTGTGGGGGAAGGTCAGAAGTGAAAGCTTGGCTTTGTCTAGAGAAGGATTGCTTTTTTGCACTTGCATTCTTATGAAGACAAATTTCAGTTTGAATTCCCAGCCTACAATGTGCAACCATTTATCTCCCTTATAGAGCAAAGGTGAGGTATGTTGTGTGGACATGTAAACATTATCTCCCAGTTGAAAATAATGACACATTAGTGATAACGGGTGGGATTAGTCATCATGGTGGCACATCCCCACAGCAGTTTATGTTTTTGATTAAATCTATTCACCATGCAAACCACTAAAACAAGCATTGTGTGCCTGTGAAAGCGTGTGCGTCTGATTCAGGAGCTAATGTATGATCCTCTCAGGTTGTTTGCATTGTAAGATCAATGTGCTTTATGCAAATATATGTCATCTAGCATCCTGGGGACCGAGTTAATGATGTTTATAAAATAAGCCTTCAGCTAGAACTTTTAATTATCCTCTCTGACTCTTGGGGTTGTCAAATACATATGGGTCAGTAGAATGACACTGTCTTTGATAAGTTATTCAAAAATACTTTAAAAAACTAATTTATACAGACTATGACTATGATTTATGAATATACCTTTTATGATGAACACGGTTTTAATTTCTGAATTACAATTATGTTTTGTGGGGCTTGTCTGGGATGTGTAAACATTGTAATTGTGAAGAAAAAAGTATAATTAAAAGCTTGAAATTCTATAAAGACATACAGTTTTTTATTTTATTTTATTTATTTTTAAACGTTACATCAGTGTGGATTAACCAACATGCTGGAAGCCATTCTGTTGTTTTGAGGTAAGAAAACCATAAAACAGGAATTTTTATATCACAAATTATATCACTGTGTGTCGAGATCAGTAAGCTGAGATATTTTCAGGTTTTCAAGTGTCAAATGAAATAACCACGAGAATTTAATTTCATAGTCATGATTTAAAAATTGAACCGATACTGATTTATAAATTTTTTATTTAAAAAGTAATAAATATTAAAACAAATATATAATATTATATATAAATCATATTCATGATAAAAATACTGAAAAATACTGATATTTAAATATTATAATATAGGATATTTTAAAGTCATAATTTGTCATTTTCATAATCTCGGACATCCTTATTTGTCATTGACCCATATACTGTACGAACACCCACAAGAAAGAAAACATTTGCACTGACCTCGATGAAATACCTTGATGACTAGTGAACATCTGTTGTGATTAAATCTGATGCTGTCCCATAATACTTACATCTGTGTACACCACCCCTGTAACTGTATGTTTTACGATCATTACAATGTTTTTTTGCCCCTTCGTTTTCATCTGTACATCCTCTACTTCACACATTTAGTGTTACGCCCAGCAGCATTCAGAACAGCTGTAGTCAGCGTGTTGCTCTTTCCTCGCAGGGTGACATTTATGCTTGAGTTATGGAGATGTTGATGCTCCTGGAGGGAGATCAATGGAGGTTTTCTCTGGCTGGTGACATTCACTCTGGCGGTATTGACTCAGAAATAATGTTCAAAAACAAACAAACAGGCTCCTTCGGGGTTTCCTCTGCACATCGACAGGGGTTTGGGTCACATCCATCTGTGAGTCTAATCAAGCCCACCCAGCTGCTGACTTAGTTATGAGAAAACAGCTCATTCTAATCAGCACAACTTATTGGTATACATAGAAAACAATGAACCCTTTAGCTAAATGAGCAGGGGCAATGAGTTGTAGACAATGGACTCTGGAAATAGTTTGCTGATGGGTTTTCTTGGTGCATTATCTTGAATTTTCCATGTTGGTGGCATTGAATCTTTGAAAGATATTCAGAGTTTTATTTGAAGCACTTAATGGCAAGTCAACTAGATATTCCCTTATTAGATATTCATAAACTGCATTCAGTTTTCTGACTCATTTCTGTCAAAAAATCTGTAATTTTACTTGAAATTCTAATTACAAATTCTACACCGTTCATGAAGTGACTCTATTAGACTTATTTAAATTTGAATGAGTTATTTTCCATGCAAGTTTATTGTTGTGGTGTCACAGATTTTATTCTCTCTCCAGCACATTAAAACACAATTTGGCTGCTTCATGATGGCTGAAAGTCAAAAGACTAGCTGCAGAAAAAACCTGTACATGTACTATTTCCACAAACAAAATTTTTTTTCTGTCCTCTCTTGTGTTCACTGTAATCTTTTTCCTGCACTCTCAGTTTTTCTTTTCCGGTACAGCCATTATGTTTTACCAGTAGTATCTGCTCTGTATCTCTTTATTTTCAGATTGTCTTCAGCGCTCCAACACAAACTCCCTTCCCTTCCTCAGTGCTTCTGTTCAGTTCAAACTCTTATGGCGCTTTTCCACTGAGTGGTACGACTCGGCTCGGCACGGCTCAGTACGGCACGGCACGGTTCGGCTCGGCACGGTTTGCGTTTCCACTGCAGTTCAGTACCGCTTTATAGTGGGCGGGATTATTCATATGTCGTTATAGTTGCGCTGCCTCTACTACCACGACTCCCAAAAAAACCTTTTTCATTCCGCGTCGCCCCATCAAGCTCTCGCTGGATCCACTCCTCTGCTATCAATGAGAGGAACGTCTGTTCTTCCACAACAGACAACAAAACTTTTTGGTTGTTAAAAAAAGGTGCGCTCGTTCAAAACAGTTGCGTTCGATCCTTCACTGGCTGTGCTGATTTAAATCTAGTGGTTCTGTTGTGTTTGTGTCACAAGTTCAGTGACGCAGGTAGCGACGATTCTCTCCGGCCAATCCGTGATCATCAGAGTTTACACGTCACGTTTTGGTAACGGTACGGTTCAATTGTGGCGCTTTTCCACTGCATGGTACAGCACAGTACGGCTCGGTACGGTTCACTTTTGGGGGGTTTTCCACTGGGTACAGTACCTGGTACTTTTTTTCCAATGGCGCTTTTACACTGCGTGGTACGACTCGGCTCGGCACGGCTCAGTACGGTACGGCACAGCACGACTCGGCTCGGTTTGCGTTTCCACTGCAGTTCAGTACCGCTTTAGAGTGGGCGGGATTATTCACATGTCATTATAGTTGCGCCACCTCTATTCCTGCGACTCCTGAAAAACTTTTTCGTTCCGCATCGCCCCATCAAGCTCTCGCTGGATCCGCTCCTCTGCTATCAACGAGAGGAACGTCTGTACTTCCTCAACAGACCACGAAACAGCCACTTTTGGGTTGTTAAAAAAGGTGCGCTTGTTCAAAACAGTTGCGTTCGATCCAGGTATTGTACCCAGTGGAAAACCCCCCAAAAGTGAACCGTACCGAGCCGTACCGTGCCGTACCATGCAGTGGAAAAGTGCCACAAGTGAACTGGCACAAGTACTGAGCCGTACCGAGCCGAGTTGTACCACGCAGTGGAAAAGCGCCATTGGAACCCCAACCGAGGTGGTACTAAAAAAAGTACCAGGTACCATGTTCTGTACCCAGTGGAAAACCCCCCAAAAGTGAACCGTACCGAGCCGTACCATGCAGTGGAAAAGCGCCATTAGTGCTGTGCTGAAAGGAACCCGACAACCTTTATTTTGCGTTGTTTCAGACAGGATTCTTACTGAAAAGGTTTTAAAATCAAAGACAGTGAAAGCTGTCTTAAGATAAGTGGCATCATTGGAGGACTAGCTGCGCCAATTTGGACAGCAAATTATCTGATTCCAGCAAATTCATCAGTGAACATCAGCCTTTTTAGCATGCAGCTTTTTCAGTAATTAAAGATTCAACTTAGAAGTACATTTTTACGAGTGTAATGACTCACACATGGTGTGCTGCCATAATGTTAGCGCTGGTACATCAATTGTATCTATTAGCCAAGCACAGCAGGCTACAGTTTATATGTACATTGAAATGTAAAATGTAATGTTAGATTTACAAATGAAATGTTGTAATGCAGTGTTTGGTTTAGTTTGAGTTGCTTTTGTGTTGGGAAAAGGACGTTGAAAACCTAGTGGTTCAGCAATTGATAACTGAATCATTTTATAGCTTGCTTATTACTTAGAAGTCATTAAGTAAGAGCTGAAAGCAATGATGTGGAAGAATCACATAAACCTGAACACAGATCAGAATGAGATCCAATTCAAATGTCACTTATGGCATGATTATGCATAATACATTGCATAATTATACTCAATTATGCTCACATACAGTAAAAACCACCTGCTATGTGGTTGACTCTCTTATGCTCACCAAGGCTGCATTTATTTAAAGAAAAATGCAAAACAGTAATATTATGAAATATTATTGTTTAAAATATGTATTTTCATTATAAAATATTTTATATGCAAAGCTGAGTTTTCAGACATTAGAAATCATACTGATATGCTGATTTGCTACTCAAAAAACATTTCTAATCAATGATAAAAAATAGTTGCTTAATATTTTTGTGGAAACAATTTTTTTCGTTTAATATATTTTGTTTGTTTGTTTTTTAGGAATCTTTGATGAATATAAAGGTCAAAAGAACAGCATTTATTTGTAACAGAAATCTTTTGTACCATTATAAATGTCTTTACTTTTACTTTTGATCATTAATGTGTAATTGCTGAACAAAAGTTTTCATTTCTTTCAAAACATTTTTGAAGGTTTTGTATGTTAAAAACTATATTCAATTTAACAGGGCAATACATGTAATGGTACTGTAAAATACAAAGCATTTCTACAATAAAATAAAAATGATAAATCACATTGCACTTTCGGTCAAATAATGCAATACATGTACTTTTACAGAACATTATTGCTAAAATAGTTTTTGTATGCAAAAATATGAGTCACCTTAAATGTTATGATGGAAAAATAAGTCTTCTCAGATTCCTCTGTGTGATTATCTTTCATAAAGTTATAGTCACAGTTATTTCTATAGTTAGTTATATTTATCAGGTTAAGCTACATTTCATGTGTAATGCATTGTTTTTTTTTTCACAGTCATCTTATGTTTTTGTGTTCAGCACTGTGCAGGTATTTTAAGGGATTATAATATCAGTTAATGAAATAGACATGTTATAAATGTAAAATATACAAGTACACAAATGTCACGAAACATCATATTTTATGGTGAATTTCTGGCAACCACCTTTTTTATTTAAAAAGATTTTTACACTGCATATATGAAGAGAAGTGTGATATTCAGTCATTTTTGTAGTGAGATGTGCAGGTAATGATTCTCTCTGCTTTGACGACGATCTCCATTATGAAGCTATAAGTCACAAGTCATAAGTGGAGTGAGAAAGTCCTAAAATGTTCTTTTTCATCTGAGTGAATGGACTGTAGACTGTCTGATGGGGGAAATGTCAAGGGGAGAAATAAAAAGCTGCCATCTACATTTTCCTTCTTCCATTGTGAAGTCAGTTAACCTGCAGCCCTGGGTTCAGTCTTCCCTCAATCTATCAGTCACTGCTCTGTGCATGTGCCCATTAATTCTTCCCCTGGAACTAATATTCCTCATCCTCCTGTTGCCATTCTCTCACCCTATTCATTCTGCAATTTCTTCCTTTCTCTGTTGAGAGTCTGCATTTGCCCTCTATACACTTGTAGCCAGCAGTGCACAATGCTCTGCTCTTGGAAACCTAATTTATGAAATTCAGTAGGCACAAAGTGTGATTGTCGAAAACAGGTAGAGGAGGAATTAAAGGAAAGAGTAAAGTAAATGAAAGATTGAAACCATGTGAGACTCTTTCAGTGAGATGGGACATGATTCTGCTTTTATTGTAAGAGAAAATGGGTGACTGTTATTTTCAGTTGCAATGACTATTATGAAAGAGAGGCATTTTAAGGTGCTCTGTTCTTCCACAAGGTCCAGTAGAAACAAATGAGAACAGATAGCTGGATGACGGAGATGTGACAAACATATCTCAGCGGAATAGACAAGGACGGAAGAAGGACTTTTTTAGCGGCCTTGGATGTGGAAGCATTTTTCCTGTTCATTTTGTCCATATGTGGCCATTTCCTAAAACCCTTCAGCATTCAAAGCTATGAACCAAACCCATACAAAATTTGAGTAGGCATGAAAATGAAAAGGCATTCACCCTATCTATTTTCTAAATGCAAGTTCTCGATCTAATTGTGAACGATTCATCCATGCATGTTTAATTGTTTATTTACTTATTTATTTAGACCCCCTCAAATTACGTATAATAACTGTATCTTTAGGTAAACTGACAGTCTTCTCTCTGTTGACGTATGCAAATCTTAAATCATTTATTCTGCTTAACCCACCCCTTTCTTTTTCTTCTCGCATTCATATCTGCCTTCATCCAATCAACAACCAGTGCACAGAATCAAGTCCCATCCGCCCCATACAGAAATGTAATATACAGCATGTATTACCCTATATCAAGAATACATACATTCTCTGGGTAGGTGAAGATATAAGATTATAACATATATCAAATCCCCATAGTTAAACTTGTATATGTAACATGTAAATTCTGTCATCATTTACTCACTCAAGTTGTTCCAAAACTGTATGAGTTTGTTTACTCTGCTGAACACAAAATAAGTTATTTTGAAGAATGTTGGTTACCAAACAGTTGATGGTAGCCATTGACTTCCATACTATGGAAAAACTAATATGGAAGTCAATGGCTACCGTCAGTGGTTTGGTTCCTCACATGCTTCAAAATTTATCCGTTTGTGTTCCACTGAGGAAGGAAAGCTCAACTGTCAGTGTGGAGTGACATGAGGGTGAGTGAATGATGACAGATGTATGTTTCTCTTCAGTGTTATGTGGGTAGCTAGCTCAGCTAGCCTGCAAGAACTCACAGCTGTGGCCACCATTCCTGTTTCCATGGTAACAGTGAATTTTTGATTGGTGGATCTTGCTTCAGGAATTTGGGCTTCCAGTTACTGCTTCTGCAGAGGCATATACCATCACTTCATAAACCTCAGAACTCAGGAAGTCTTGAACGGTTTATATGTTCTTGCTTTAAAAATTCTCTTTGGAAAACAGGAACCCTAGAAGTCACTAACTTATAATTCAACATCCATATTTTAGAGTTTAGATATTTTAGCTTGTGTAGGACAAATTTTTTTTTTTTTGTTATATGAATTCTATATGAAAATGGTTTTAAAGCCATTCACAAGTTTGGGGTTCGTATTTTATTTGATTTTTTGTAAAAAAAAAAAAAAAAAATGCTTTTCTTAAACAGTGATGAATTAAACTGATCAAAAGGCCAGTTCTTTTGACCATATTTTAGAGTTTAGATATTTTAGCTTGTGTAGGACAAATTTTTTTTTTTGGTTATATGAATTCTATATGAAAATGGTTTTAAAGCCATTCACAAGTTTGGGGTTCGTATTTTATTTGATTTTTTGTAAAAAAAAAATAAATAAATGCTTTTCTTAAACAGTGATGAATTAAACTGATCAAAAGGCCAGTTCTTTTGAACTTTCTATTCATAAAAGAATCCTGTTTCACCATTTCCACAAAAAAAACAAAAAAACACCACAACTGTTTTCAACATTGATTGCAATAAAAAATGTTTATTGAGCAGCAAATCAGCATATTAGAATGATTTTTGAAGGATCATGTGACTGGCTGCAGGAAAAAAACAGTTTTTCCATCACAGGAATAAATTACATTTTAAAAGATATTAAAACAGAACCCAACATTTTGAACTGTATGAGATGTATTGTATTTTAATATTTGCACTTCCAAAATAAAAGGTTAAAAATGCAGAACCTTATAAGGGTGAAGTGTGTAACTGAAGACACTTCCTCTAGGCATTGCTATTTAATTAGAGCTCTCTTCCCTCCCAAGATACTGGGTCTTTTCCTTCTAGCTGTCCTCAACACTTTCCATTTTTCTGATCTCTTCCACTTTTCTATTATATCCTGAATATGCCTTCTCCTCACTTTTCTCATAGATGCATTTGAACAAGCATAGGATATACCCATACTAAACTTCTGGGCTGATCATCAACAGATTGTTGTGGCCTAAATCAGTCCTTTTAATTAAAATAAATAATTACAATTATTATTATAACTGCCTTGTGATGTGCTGATTATCTAATACAGTACATCTGTACAGCCTGACCTTTAAGCTTCGATGTGTTTGTTAGTCCCACTGTCTAAACAGTTTTCAGAGTTGTAATGAACAGCTGTTGTCCGGTCCAGAGAGACTTCCGCTGTTCTCTGCCACTCATCTTCCCAAAAAAGGGATAGCTCAACCAGATTTACTCACCCTCAATTTGTTCTAAACCTGTATAATATTTTGTGTTAAATACAAAAGAAGATATTCTGAAGAATGTTGGTAACCAAACAGTATCGGTTCCCATTGACTTCCATTGTATTTGTTGTCCATACTATGGAAGTCAACGGGAATTGAAACCGCTTGGTTACCAACATTCTTCAAAATATCTTCTTTTGTGTTCCACAGAAGAAAGTCGTAATACAGGTGTGGATTGACATGAGGAGAGTTTGCAACTACAGGCAACATTAGCAGCACAGACTTTTGACAATGAGACATAGTTCAGCGATATGCAAATGAGAAGCACCTATCGATACAGTTACCAATACAACGGCCGTCTCATACACTTGTATACACTGCAGTGCAGTCAAGTGTGAACTGACTGCATAGAAACTCTGTGAACACCGTTTCAGACACATGCTCTGAGCTGCTTTGACCGACTTAAGTTGCCTCTTCCTAGCTTGAGGTACAAACCCAAACTTATATTACCACTGCAAGCATTTGGTTAACAGCCACTGACCAAGCTGTGCACTGAAAATCTCAAGTGGTCAGGCTGCTGTAATATTACTCTAGCATTTGCATCTGAATACACACTTGCATACTTTCTATACAGTAGTTTAATTGTTTTTAAAATGTCTCTGCCAGTGTTAAAACCTATCCTACACCACTGGGTCAGATGGGAACAGAGAGTAATTTGTGTCATAAGTATTGAGTGAGGAGATTGATTTCATATTATTTCAATTTAGCTGCTAATGTTCTGAATGTGAACTGATTTGCATTTTAACTCTCACTATGGTACTGTGACCTCTACCGACATTGTTGTTTGTCATATAGCACTGCATTAGTGTATGGGTTAGCTATAGTGAATTGGACCCAGTTGAACGGAAGGCCACATTGCTATATGGTCATGATTCGTGAGTCAGACACAACTGAACATTCCTCGACTCTTCTGCACCAGGAATGTTTGCTCTCTGTCTTTCCCCTATTCCTCTCTCCTTGGCAATCACAGCGGCCCCTCGACCTGCCAGAACAGCCCTCTGGATAAACAACAGCAACACTGTTCAGATGTGCTTTAAGGGAAAACTCTTTTCCCACTCAACTACTGATCTGTAACCACTATTTTAACCACAACTCTGACACTTGAGGTTGATTGCATTTATACTGCAAAAACATTCTTTAAATCAATATTTTGTCTTTCTTTGTTTTCTAGTAAAAATACCTAAACATTTTTTTAAATTTAAAAAGGACTGTTTCCTTTTTAAAGTCGTAAAATTATAAAATAGTTTTTTTTCTTCTAAATTGTTAAAAAATGAATTATTGACATAAATTTAATACAGTTTGGTGAGGTTTAGACTTAAAAAGTAATGTTTTTTTGGTCTTTCATGCTCACCAAGGCTGCATTTATTTGATCAAAAATACAGTAAAAACATGAATATGGTGAAATATTATTACTATTTAAAATAGCGCTTGTTTATTTTAATATATTTTAAAATATAATTTAATACTGTGATTCAAAGCTGAATATCATTACTCCATTCTTTTGTATCACATGATCCTTCAGAAATCATTCTAATATGCTGATTTGCTGCTCAAGAAACATGTCTTATTATTATTATTATTATCAATGTTGAAAACAGCTTTGCTGCCTAACATTATAAATGTCTTTACTGTCACTTTTGATTAATTTAATGCATCCTTGCTCGATAAAAACATTATTTTATTTTGAAAAATAAATAAATATCTTATCTTGTCTTATCTTACACCAATGTGCTTTTACACCATTTTAGATATGTATTTGTTTATATGTATTATATACAAAAATAATCGATTTGTTTTTGTGCATGATTATATGATTATATTTGAACAAGCATTTTAAACCATGAATACTATCAATAAAGGAAAGCGCTTTCAGAAAGACAGAGATATCATAAGATGGATAACAACCATCTGAGACAATGTAACAGCATCATACTTGCAATGAAATTTTGGAGGTCATAGTTCAGCTGCAGGCGTCTTGTACCCCTTCTCTTATTGACTCTCCTACAGTCAATTTTATGGCTCTTTTCAAGCCCTCCTGCCTGGTTGTCATGGAAACATATCTGCTTTTTGATTTGATTTAGCTAAAGCATGCCATAACGTTCATTCGTTTAAATGTCAGCATGGCTTCCCTGTAGAGAAGGAGATTCATTTATGCATGAGGCTTGGTTTTGTTCTCTCTCCTGTAATGTACCTCTGTTACCGCTGGTCCGCAATATTGTCGGGACAAAACTCTCTCAAATGAATATCCCAAAAACTTTTAATATGGCAGCACTGTGTCTGAAAGTCCTCTGATGACCTCAAATGGAGCAGATTGTGATTAGAAAAGATTGTTGATGTGTTTTAGACTGCCAATGGCTGTATTCCTTTAAAACAGTTGAACAGTTGACACTGCCCTCGGGTAGAAAATCCCCCCCTGGAAAGTTTGCTTACATCGTATGACTCATGTGGAAGGGGGTGTGTTCAGTCTTGTTAGTTTTAAACAAAAGAGTGCGTGGTGTGTGAACAGCCCATTAATCGTGCTGTAATCAGCAAACCTGATATCAGAGCTCTATCTGCTGGTAGAAGAGTGTAAATCACTTTTGATAGACCTTTGTCTTCAATAATGCATATAGACTACCGTTTAAAGATTTTTCAAAATGCTTTTGTTCACCAAGACTGATTATTAATAAATAAAATATATAGTAACATCGTAATATTGTGAAATAGTATTACAATGTAAAATAACGGTTTTATATTTTATTTTAAAATGTAGTTTATTTCTGTGATGCGAAGCTGTATTTTCAGCATCATTACTCCAGTCTTCAGTGTCACATGATCTTTCAGAAATCATTCTGATATGCTGATTTGCAGCTCAAGAAACTGGTAAATATTTTCATCAATGTTGAAAATAGCTAATATGTTTGTTGGGAAGCCGTGATACATTTTTCAGGATTCTTTGATGAATTAAAAGTTCAAAAGAACAGCATTTATTTGAAATAGAAATATTTTGCAACATTATAAATGTCTTTACTGTCTTAAATTCTTTCTTTCTTAATAAATAAATAAATACTGACTTAAAACTTTTGAATAGTTGTGGACATCGATATCCTGTTTTTTGCCATTTTATCACCTGCTATTGTCAACTAATTTAATTATTCATTTATTATTTTATTTATTTTTTTCCCCTAGACTGTAGAAACACTGAATATGCTTGTGAAAAAAATTACACTTTAGCATACTTTTAAAAACAGATATTCTTACTGTGGAAATAATATAATTAAAAAAGTTATACTTAAGTGCAAACTGAATATAATGTTTAAAGGGGTCATATGACGTTGCTAAAAATAACATTATGTTGTGTATTTGGTGTAATGCAATGTGTTTATGAGTGATTCTATAATTGCAGGTACATTTGGTGTCCGAAGTCATTATTTTTCTGCTTTTTTCAAATGGTTATATTTTTAATTATTTTAATACTGTGTCACTCATTGTTATGAATTACAAGATGTTACAGTCCATAAAAATATAATATGTTTTGCAAGAAGTGTCTTAAATAGCTGAAAATCAAGATTTCTTTTTATCCGAATTAGTCAGTGCATTTTTTCCGTCATGTATCATTGTGTAATCAAAATATTTTATTGTACTTTTCTTTTTGTAATATTTCATTCATTTTTATTTATAAAAGCCCTAAAGAGCCATTTACCTAATTCTACAACATTGTTGTTTTTTTTAAATAACTTTTTTCTTATAAAAATCTTGCGTCAACTCTGTTACCGTACCATACTTTGCCTTTAAATTAGTGGAATTTTCTCCCACAACTATGTAAGATACAGGAAATTATGTCACTTTCCCTCACTGTTAAGATCTGAAGCACTGAAAAGTATCTGTGCTCTCTCTAAGAAAATATTTAATCTAAAAGTTCTTACACCAAGAGTTATTTTATAAAGTGTCAAATCTGTTACCACAATATCAAAAGGAAAACAGATTTTTTTCATTGATCACACTTTGTGTTATTTAAAAGTCTTTTAATCATGATTTCATTAGTGCCATGTGCTCTTAGCATTTATGCTAGCAAGTGGAGTTTTTGGCAAATAATTAAGAAAATTGTCAATTCTGTTACTGTCAAACTCTGTTACCAGGGTAGAGTAACAATGCTGACAATGCGGTAACAGAATTGATAGTCAATTGTCAATTCTGTTACTTAAAGGGTCAACTCTGTTTATGAACTATTTTCACAAAAAAACAATACATTTGTTGTTTAAAATCCTAATAAACATTATTGATTTATTTTTGCACCCTTATAATATTTCAACAGCATTTCTTTTTTTTAACTGGATATTGTATATAATACATTTTCAGATGAAAGATATTTGCTCCAAGTGGCCGGTTCTGTGAAGACATAGGTATTTTTTTATTTTTAAGGTATGCATAGGTGAAATATTATCTCAGTATCAAGTGATGGAATGTAAGGGCTGTTTGTCTAATGAAACAAGAAGGATTTTTCCTGTTATGATTTATTGTTATTTCTACACATTGGCTAATTTGTCCGTAACAGAGTTGACAAACAATACCATAAAGACATCTGTTTTTTCATTAAAAGTAAAAAAAAAAAAGGAAGTAACTTGTGTTTGGCAAGCACTGAATTATTAAAATTAAAACTGTTAGTGAAAAGTTTTTTTTTCTTAACTTTCTGCAATGCCAAATGTATCTCCGATTATAGAATCCCCTTATGCGGTATAAGGTTAAAAAAACACATTATTTTCCACATACTGTACATTATTGTTGCTCCTCTATGCCCTCCTTTCTGAAACGCGTCGATTTTTACAAAGCTCATCGGTCTGAAAAGTGAGGTGTGCTCTGATTGGCCAGCTATCCAGTGCGTTGTGATTGGCTGAATACCTCAAGCGTGTGACGGAAATGTTACGCCCCTCACCATACTGTGATGATGCCCTGTCCAGCCTGAGCGACAAGACAAAGACATTAAAACCCATTACAAATGAGGCATTTGTTGCATCCAGTGGGGACATAATTACTGATTATAATGACTTACTGTGTTATTACGCGTTGCGTATCGCAGCGCGTAAACATAAAATCATGTCTGCATTTGTGATCGGAGAAACGACAAACAACAAGCGCTACTCTACACTGCTCAAAACTCACGTTTGAATCATCAGTGGCAAATTCTTTAAATTTAGAAAAAACGTACTTACAGTCTGTGAGTCAGAAGCGCCAGACTGTCCTTGCAAAGTTGGAACTGCCCCACTTTATAGAAACAGCCTTTGAGCCAGAGACGCATTGTAGGCTACTCTCCCAGGAAACAGTCCTCATCCTCCATAAAATGCGTTGCACACATCTGAATATTTGGGTTGAACTGTTCTGGAACAGTGTTGTAAATACAACTTAACCACTGATTTTTGCAATTAGCTGAACTTAAGAGTGCTTTTTGGCATACTTAAATACATCTTTACATGTAATTTCATAATTACTTCTGTTGTCTTTAAAATATGGTTAAAGTTTACTGTTGAATGTAATGTAAAATATAATTTATGTTATTTATATTGAAACTTGTATGCTGTGTATTTCAAGATATTTTATTTTATTTATACTGTATATATTTTATTTTTTACAATTTAGTACATTTAAATATATTAACTTTAAATATAATAGTGAGAAACACACTACAGTAAAATTAAAATCAAGTACTTTATATGTGTTTTATTATGTTAAAAAAATTCAAAATAGTGTACTTCTTTATATTGGACATTATTACAAAGTGCACTTAAATGTGTTCAGTCATGAAAGTGTGCTCTCTTTAAAACTTTTATTTCATTAATATTATCTGCAATTACATTTTTTTAAATATACTATACTTTAAATATTTGAAGTACACTGCAAGTGCACATTCAATACAATATAAGTGCACTTCTTTTCACCATCAGTGCATCCTCACCATTAGAAACATTTCCCTTTCCTGAAGTTTTTCCACCATCGTGATATATATTACATTTGTCTGGGTTGCTGAGGCGTTATTGTTAGGCTTATTGTTAGACTTTAAAGGGATAGTTCACCCAAGAATGAAAATTCTGTCATCATTTACTCACCCTCATGTCGTTCCAAACCTGTATGAGTTGCTTTCTTATGTTGAACACAAAAGAAGATATTTTGAAGATTGCTGGTAATCAAACAGTTGGTGGTTGCCATTGACTTCCATAGTATTTTTTTTCCTAATATGGAAGTCAATGGCAACCACCAACTGTTTGATTACCAGCAATCTTCAAAATATATATATTATTTTATGTTCAACATAAGAAAGCAACTCATACAGGTTTGGAACGACATGAGGGTGAGTAAATGATGACAGCATTTTCATTTTTGGGTGAACTATCCCTTTAAGTCCGAATTGTTCTGAACAATGTGTCAAATACATTAATACAATAACAGTAGTGTGTGTGGGATTGGGGTCATGTGTGATGTATATACCATGTCAAGTGTCTACTAAGCTCAGCAGATTATAGAGCAAAAAAATATTCCATATAACACACAGAAATTCACCCTATTGTGCTGCCACCAGCCGAAGCTTTCATTTTATTACAGGCTTAATGTCAGCTTCCAACCAGAGGCATGAGAGGAAAATTTAATTATAGCCACAGTGTCACTTCGCAACATCCTTTATATATATATATATATATATATATATATAAAATATACATTTTTAAGGTTCAGATTTTGATGGGGTTGTTAGCGTCCATAAACTTAATGGATAATGTCCTGGCAGAGAATTACCAGTACCTTATCCAATTATTTCATACAGTTTACTGTTTCTCTTGAAATTGTTTTAATTCAAATATCAGACATTTATCAAAGCAGACATGATATCATACATTTTTAAAAACCAAGGATAGGAAGTTGTCATCGCCAAACTCCCAAACATTTCTAAGAAGTCCTCTTTAAGATGTACAGGTGGATCTCATTAATCAAATGTTCTCTGTTGAGGACAAAACTGGGTTGCCGGGTCCCAAGAGGATAAAGCTGCATTCACTAAATCTGAAACATCCATTAGCATTAGTGATATGTGTTGCCTCGTGTCGCTGTGCTTCTTTCTAACTGTTATCCTGTCTGGTGGTGGTGGTGTGTGTGTGTGTGATGTCTGAAGTTGTGTGTTATGTTGCGGACCGTAATGAGCTGCGCAGACGTGTGATCGACTGGCTGCAGACAGAGGTTGTTCCAGATGGCTGGTTCACTAAGGGCTCCAACTTCACTGATATCCTCCTCAAGTACTTCAAGGTGTGTGCAGAGAGTCATTTAAAATATGAAACCACCAAGAATTTGTATAGTTTAGTATTTTAAGGCACAACACTACAGGGAACAACATCAGTTTTGAGTTTTTGGCCTATTTATAATGCGTTGTTTCAGAGTTAAACATGAGGAAACATGAAAAAAACATATTTAAGTGTTTATTATATTTATCTATTTGTATCTGTAGATTTCAGTTACAATGCATATCTTTAAATCATGCATTGAGCCAGACATTTCCATTTCCAAACTTTTTTTTTCTGTTTTATTTATATTTTATATCTTATTTGCATATTAATAGCATTTCGTTATAAAAAACGCTTGCACTTAATGTAATCAATCAACTAGGGAAATATGGTGGTGTCTATTAGTTAATTTTTTACCCAATTTTTACCCTATTCACCTGGGTGTCTTGGCTTAACATTTCAAAAATGTTCTTAAAATAACTTATAAAGCCCAGCAATACGCAGCAATACACAGAATTATTAATAGTCTTAACAGAAGCTCAACATGATACGTGAC
>NW_015505867.1:160615-162678 GCF_001515645.1 Sinocyclocheilus grahami
TGTAAATGCATTTGATTCTTACTTATAATAAATTAATAACCAGGACTAGTAACTAGAAATATACTATAAGCACTTGAAACTGTCTGTGTTTATTACATAGTAACACATCTCAGTAGAAATGGATGTGGATGTCAGTGCCATGTTTACCCAAGAAAGGCATCATGGGAACACTGGGATCCATCTGCAGCTACAGACATTAGAATTGACCATAGAGTGGTGTTTAAATGTAGACAAAAGCAGTTTGCCCTGGTTTACAGTTCAGGGATTCGATTTCGATTTAGGTTTAGACTGTTATGGCTTGCTGCTGCTTACAGTAAGAATAGAAGATAAGCTTCATCACGCATGTCTGCTGAATAACAAGATAAAAAAGAGGGGAACTTAATGTACTAATTCATTTAGACATATCTAACTGCTAAGATCAGTTCATCTGACAAGAACAGGATGTTCGCTCTAGTTTTTAGTACTGTACTCATCAGTCGATCTCTTAGACTTGTTACCATCTCAACAGAGAGTGCTAGATCATTGGACATTGAACATACGATTAAATCCAGGACTCATTCTGATATCATGTTATTCTGACCCTTATATTCTGATATTACAACATGTATGAGGTGACGCTATACCCTCTTATCTATATTTGATGCAAGCAGCTTCTCAAGTGATAACTAAGGGAAGATTCAGCTATAATTACATGCAGATTGTGAGACATTACTCCACTCACATTTATCTCTGTCTCTTACAGAGAAGAAGCAGGAGAAAGCCGCAGCCAGCCCAGGTGAGTCGTATTATGACCGTGGGCTCAGAGCCAAGCAAGAGGGCTCTCAGATGACTCTACTTATCTTCATGCTGCACAGATTACTATTAATTACCAACTTCTTATGAGCCCGTAGATACTGAGACAGACATAACCTCTCTGACACGGCTATAGTGGAATTACTGCCGCAGTATTTAGATGTATAAAATGCATTTAACCTCTTGGGCCCATTTTAGCCATTTAATCTTTGCCCTTTTTATGTCTTCTCGTATTTGTAGCATATTGTATGTGCTCTGCAGAGGATATCAAAATGAAGACACTATTGGCAAAAGTGATAGCTATTCGCTAATTAATTTTAACTAATATCCTTCTTTAACATGCCCTTTGTAATAATGATACATAGAATATTGAAAAATGTTTATTAAAGATATTTATATGTTGTGTCTTTGAATGCACACTAGTATACATGCATGAGGTAGCATCTTAAAAAACATCTTCGTTATCATTTTGCTTCAGAAAATTTTAATTCCATTTAAATAGTTAATTTGTTATGCAGAAATCATACAAGGTATTACAGAATCATTTGTTTTTTATAATATTTTGACACTTTACAATAAGGTCCGATTAGTTAATGTTAGTTAATCCATAACTTTAACTAACAATGAATGAACATTACTTTTGTTACAGAATTTATTGATCTTAGTCAGCAGTAGTTTACACAAATACAGCTGTTTATTGTTAGCTTGCTTTGTTAGCTCAGGCCCATTAAATAATATTAACAGGTATATGACTTTTGATTTTAATAATGTATTTGTTAATGTTAAAATTAATATAAATTAAGATTAATAAATGAATAAAAAGTATTTTTCATTGTTAGTTCATGTTACATAATCTAGTTAACAAATTGAACCTTATTGTAAAGTGTTTTTCCCTTATTTATTCAACAATTTGTGCAAACATTGTTCCAAAACGTACACGTTTATTCTATTATATATTACTTATTTTTATCTTATATTTCACATTTTTGTGGAGGTAACTTAAAATACAAAAAAGAGTATAAAACATAATTCCACTATAGACAACATAGAAGAAATTTATACTGTGCTTTGAAAACTTACTATGATTTTCTGAGATTTTTATGTAGCTATTTTAAAATCAATGACATAAATGAGAATTACAAAAGAATATACCTACACTCAAAGAAAAGACTGTAAAACAGGGCACAATGTACTTACTATGAAGACATTTTCTGTATTGATTTTTCACAGGTGTTTTACCTGTATTTTGAATTATACATTACATTTTGTAT
>NW_015505867.1:164124-164696 GCF_001515645.1 Sinocyclocheilus grahami
TGGACCCCACTGACTTTTATTGTGAGGATAAATAGAGCTGAAATGTTCTACAGGGATTTTTAGGTTTGGAACAATAAAAGATGTGCAGAATTGTAATTTTTAGGTGAACTATTCCTCCAATTTGTGGGAAAGAACAAAGCCTGGAAGTTTGACTCAATCATGAACATGTCCTTTACCTCTTGTTTATTGGTGAACATGTCAAAATC
The DNA here is from genome assembly GCF_001515645.1 of Sinocyclocheilus grahami. NCBI lineage: Eukaryota > Metazoa > Chordata > Actinopteri > Cypriniformes > Cyprinidae > Sinocyclocheilus > Sinocyclocheilus grahami. Next base: position 164,331 of record NW_015505867.1, read on the forward strand.
AGCTGTACTAGGTGGAGTAGTCTACTGACAAACTGCTGAGATAAGATTAAACTGACAACATGATGTGTACGTTTCAAAGTAGCTGATGTGTGATCACCGGTCTATGTGTCTGTATGAACTGACGAATTCTCTATGGCTGTTTTAGGTGTCTGTGCAGTTTTATCACTGTGGATCCTTTTCCACAGACTGGGATGACACGTTTACACATTTATTAACTTCGTAAATATACTTTGTGTTACATTACTTTGGCATTAAATTCCAGAAAACTAGTTACAGCTGCTGCACGAGTGTTTCTAACACAACAGCTGAAGGAGTGACTGCCCATTTGTGACCCTGGAGCACAAAACCAGTCTTAAGCCGCTGGGG
>NW_015505867.1:164827-174315 GCF_001515645.1 Sinocyclocheilus grahami
CGACCAAATATTGTCCTATCATAACAAACCATACATCAATGGAACATTTATTTATTCAGCTTTGAGACGATTTATAATCTCAATTTCGAAAAATTGACACTTAAAGGGTTAGTTCACCCAAAAATGAAAATTAGCTTGTGTTTTACTTACGCTCGAAGAATCCTAGGTGTATATTACTTTCTTCTTTCAGACCAATCCAATCGGAGTTATATTAAAAATTGTCTTTGATCTTTCAAGCTGTTTAATGGCACTCAGCGGGTGTTGCAGTTGAACAGTCCACAAGTTGTCAAATAAAGCTCGCCCATTCATAATATAATCCAGGGGATGAATAAAGGCCCCCTGTAGCGAATCTATGAATTTTTGGCATATGACGTATGTGCAGCGCGCGCGCCTCTGCGATACGCTAGTCTTACGACTTTGTTTAATAGGAGCAAAGGAAGCAAAGTTTCCTTACTTTAGCAAAGGAAAACCAGTCTCCTCTTGGCTTATATCGAAATCCTCCGACATTCTTCTTTACAAATCTTCTGTTTGTACTTCTAATTCGTGACCGGCGTTTTGTTTTGTTCTCTCTCCGCATTCGTCACTAATCACGCAACGCCGCACATCTTACGACATCTGCCGGAACTGCTTCAGTGGATGACAGTCAATGGAAGTGAGAGAAAAGTGTTTATTACGTTTGAAATATGGATATTTTTCTTACAAAAACTCATGGATTCGCTACAAGGGGCCTTTATTCATCCCTTGGAGCCGTCTGCAGCACGTTTTATTATTAATGCGCGAGCTTTATTTGACGACTTGTGGACTGATGCATGCAACACCCGCTGAGTGCCATTAAACAGCTTGAAAGATCAAAGACAATTTTTTATATAACTCTGACTGGATTGGTCTGAAAGAAAAAAGTCATATACACCTAGGATGCTTCGAGGGTAAGTAAAACACAAGCTAATTTTCATTTTTGGGTAAACTAAACCTTTAAGACTGGTTTTGTGGTCCAGGGTCACATTTGACGTCTTTCTTTTGTAAAGTCATAGAAACAATACTGTGGATTTTTTCTTTTGCTATTGGAGCAAATGGGAACACGACATGTATATTTGTTGCAGTTTCCGCTCACCCATATATGTAGTTTGCCTTCTATGTAGTTGACTTCTGCTTCTGAGAACCCTGTAAATGTGAAAAGGGTCTATATTCTGTAGCACACAATCATCCTAGACCTGCTGCCCTACACACATTTGCAGATGACTCATTAGACAGAAATGATCAGACACATCAGTTATCTGTTCAGAGCAAACTGCACAGAGAGCAGATGACCTTACAATCCCAATCCCATTTCAATCCTATTTCCTATTCCTCTCTTCAAATAACTTATAAACGATAACCCCACTGAAACTGCTACCTGACTGAAACTGAAGTGTGGGAAAATTATTTTTTTGTTTCTTATAGAATTATGATAACGGAGACTCTCAGCTGGATTCTGCAGAGCTGCTTAAGTTCATTCAGCACAATGAAACAGCCGTTCAGATGAACTCTTACGCTGAAGAGGAGAACAACCGCCTGCTCAGGTAAAAACACACACACACAGTCACACAATCTCACAGAACTAGTGCGCATTTGTACACTTCCGTTTAAAAGTTTGGGGTCCGTAAGAATTTAATGTGACACTGAAGACTGGAGTAATGATGCTGAAATTTCAGCTGTGATCACAGGAATAAATTACATTTTAAAATATATTCAAATAGATTATGGTTATTTTCAATTGTAGTAATATTTCACAATATTACTGTTTTTAGTAATACCTTTTACTGTATTTTTGATCAAATAAATGCAGCTTTGGTGAGCAAAAGAGACGGTACCGATACAGATCCCAAACTTTTGAACGGTAGTTTACAAAATGCAGTCTGTTGTGACATACAGTATGCTTTCCATGAATAACCAAATCTGCAATATTTTAAAGTAACTGTTCATTGGAATGCAGAAGAGTTCAAAATATAGTTCAAAATATATATTTTTTCTAAAAGAGGAATGAATTTACATTTTTGAGTGAACAATCCCTTTAACCACTAGCCTACACTGTAGTTATAATCATCATAATCATCTCAGTCACACTGGACTTCTTCCTGTTTCTCTCACAGTAGGGGTTATTTGAGTTTATTGTGTCCATCTGTCTGTCAGGATGAGCCAGAGGGGGAAATCTCCATCTACAAACACTGATAAAGCCAAGCAAACATTTCACTGCACAACTGTGTGCTATACTGCATATTCGGTTAGCTAGATAAGTGTATTGAAAACACAAATAAGACATGAATTTTTAACTCTTGGTCACATCGGAATAAAATGTTTTGTTGTGAAAGGAATGTTCAAAAGATCCTACATGTATCTCACAGGAGCCTTTGTGTGGACGCTCTTGTTGAGCTCTCAGATGAGAATGCCGACTGGAAACTGAGCTTTGATGAGTTCCTCAGCTGCTTGAAACCAGGCTTCAACCCTCCTGAGAAGAGTGAGTCTCTGTCTGTCTTGCTTCTGTCTGCACCAGCATGGAGTTTACAAACGATTCCATCACTTGCGTACTGACAATGTGGACAAGTCAAGATTTGTGAGCAGTGTGAACAAAGCTATGGTGGTTTTTTATACTTAAGGAGCAGTTTTAATTCCTTCAGAGTTGGAAGTTTTGCTTCCATATTGAAGATCTTTCTTATATTCAAAGTTACATTCCCGAGTTTTCCCAGAATTGCAGAGAGGGAGCAAACGAGGGGCTTTCCGCACTTCCACAGAACGTTCCTCAGGCTGATAGGCTCCACATGCAGAACTAGGTGAAAGTTCAGTGGGAGGAGCTGCTTTCTCTGGCATCATGTGAAGCAACTTTTACACACGCAAACTCAGAACCAGTGCTGTTATTGTTGAGTGAAACTAAAATGAATTTAAAAAAAATTGGTAATTGGAATAAAGCTGAAATAAAATAATATATGAATATTAGATGAAAAACTTAAACTTAAAAATGCTTAAATGAAAATTAGAAATGTTGCCTTGGCAACTGACTAAAAAGTTGGAAGACTAAAATTACTCAAACTAAAATATAAAAATTCATGAAAATTAATATAAATATAAAAAAAAGAATAAGAATGACAAAAACATAACGAAACGACTAAAACTTAAAATAAAAACTTGTTCAAAGCTAATTCAAAATATGAATACTATAATAATATAAACAATACTAAAATAACACTGATTAGAACATAACCTGTGGGTCTGTCACATGATATAAAAGACACACTAGAGAAGAATATAAAGATCTGGAGAAGGATATATGACATTTATAAATCCTGTTGACAGTAAACTATAGCATTCATAGCACCATTGGTGTATCATAGCAGATCAGAATTAAAAGCAGATGCCCTGGCTTCTGATCTTGAGTCGACTTGCCATGATAGTTGAGAACTGCACACTTCAGTCATATTCATTTACCCTAGTTTCTCCTGGATGGTTGTAGCAGCATAGTCGTTCCACAGTAATTTCCTGTTTTGTATTTGGGAATCTGGGACACAGGCAGACAGTATTTGGTTGCAGACACAGCCATGTATTGCAAGCCTTTCAAATGGTGATGTTCAGACAGCTTTTGCTGATTTTAACTTACAGTAGTTTATAGGGAATAAAGTGTTCGTAATCAAGATACAATTTTTTGGGGGGCCTTCTGGTAACTTGTTTTGAACATTATTGTGTTAACATGGTTTGTGTGTTACTACAGAGTGTGCTCTGGAAGATGAGACCTACGAGGATGGTGCCGAGACGCAGGTAGAGTGCAACATCTGCGTCTGCGCATGTGGAAACTGGGTCTGCACTGCCATGACTTGTGATGGTGAGTTTATATCAACAAATTCAAGATAGAAAAGGAGAGTGTGGGGTAAGCTGTGCCCATTTGCACTCTAGTCAAAGTGAAAGCAGACTGAGACCTAATTATATTTCGGAATAATACAGACCATAGAAATATGACTTGTCAAAAAAAGTGATAAAGTGACACAAGGGAAGTTGAAGGGCTGACACATCTTACCCCACTTTCCCCCACATGAGCAGTACTGATTCCATTTTATAATAATGAGACTGACTCGCTCCACAGAGAAAAGCCCAGTTATTGACACTAATGGGGATCAGGAGATGACCGAAGAGGAATGGACTCGCCGTGTGGCTGAACTCAACAAGCATCAGGTCAGCTGTCTGATTTCATTCACCGCAAATTGATGTCATTGTTTATCATAAATCAATGTCAAATTGCTTACTATCTATCCTTGACTGTCCCATCTAATAAAGGCTAAATAATGGCAGAAATAAATCAACAGAGCCGATCCTCCCTATACGCAAAGTATGCAAGCTGCGTAGGGCCCCCGAAACACCAGGGGGCCCCCTTGCTCTCAAAGATGATTTAATTTTAGTTTCGTTTTTGAATTTGGCCAGTGGTTATGAAAACCGCTTACGTCATTTCTTTTAATGCAGTGCGCTGTCGCCCTTTCTATGTAAAAATCAGTCAAATCATGTAATGTGAATGTCGTACAGTCTTGCTCGAGACTAAAAAAACATACTGACTCGCTCCACAGAGAAAAGCCCAGTTATTGACACTAATGGGGATCAGGAGATGACCGAAGAGGAATGGACTCGCCGTGTGGCTGAACTCAACAAGCATCAGGTCAGCTGTCTGATTTCATTCACCGCAAATTGATGTCATTGTTTATCATAAATCAATGTCAAATTGCTTACTATCTATCCTTGACTGTCCCATCTAATAAAGGCTAAATAATGGCAGAAATAAATCAACAGAGCCGATCCTCCCTATACGCAAAGTATGCAAGCTGCGTAGGGCCCCCGAAACACCAGGGGGCCCCCTTGCTCTCAAAGATGATTTAATTTTAGTTTCGTTTTTGAATTTGGCCAGTGGTTATGAAAACCGCTTACGTCATTTCTTTTAATGCAGTGCGCTGTCGCCCTTTCTATGTAAAAATCAGTCAAATCATGTATCGTGAATGTCATGCAGTGTCTTACTCGAGACAAAAAAAAAAAAAACGAGTTGAAAGCGTACCGAGCCTCGGAAGAGACACCGTTTCTCAAGCGACAAAGGCGTTTCATTCATTCATATATCGTCATTCATAACCCCCAACCATCCCGCCCCGCCGACACAGTTTTGCGTAGGGCCCCCAGAAGTCTAGGATTGGCTTTGTAAATAAATATATTAATATTTCATTCAGTACTGAAAATATTACATAAAACATACACCACCATTTAAAAGTTTGGGTTCAGTAAGATTTTAGTAAGAAATAGCAAGAAATTAATACTTTTATTCAGCAGTGATGTATTAAATTGCTCCAAAGTGACAATAAAGACATGTTACAAAAGATTTATATTTCAGTTATTTTCTGTCATATTTAAAACTTACTGACCCCAATTTTTGAACGGTAGTGTAATTTAATCAAATTAAAAATCAACTTACCCAGTACCTTTTGTATATGAACTATATTTTTTAGGCTTCTTAGAGCCAAAACATTAAGTAAGCTAAATTTCTCAGTGTGGTGCTGCAATATGTTTAGTCTTTGAAATCGGTCACTTATGGGCTTCCATTTTAGACACGATGTTTCACAAGCGTACAGCAAATGTGTTTTTACTTAGTGTTTATCACTTCACATAACACGATGCATGCAAACAGACAATAAATCCCTCAGTAAAAGCAGGAGCTTGCTGATTTAAGGAGAGTTTTATGCTCTCACACTACTTCATACACTAACTCTTAAAATAAGTCAAATAAACCACAAAATAATGCGACTGACATAGTAAGTGGTGTTTGATGTGTAGATATCACTGACACAAAAATCCAGAACTAGCCAGTTCAAGTCCAGGCATGTTTCCCCGAGTCTGAGGGAGGACTTAGTTTGTCATTTCAACTGACTAATACACTTTTTAGAGGGCTGTAAACTGCAGGTGGTGACCTTCCTCATGGGCTGTTACACTAACTGCTTGTTGATTTTCTATGTGAAATATAAGCTGTTGCTGTCAGTTAGTTTGCCTGAGGCAAAACAAACAAACGACTGACTTCTGACGTATGCCTCCATCAGGAGACGGTGGAGAAGATGAAGACCAGCACAAAGGAGGTCTAAACCAGGACAGACACGAGGAGGGAGATGACGTGGACGAATTCCTCTCTTACTGATCACAATCAGGATTCCTGAGATTATGTACTGTTAATGGAAGAATCACACCATTTTATTACTTTTATTGCTATCCATACTGCATCTATTCTCTGGTTAATGTGTTTTATGTTGCGGTTTACTTTTCTATGTATTTCATTAGCTTTTCACCATTTTGTATGTTCATTTGTGAGTCTTCAAGTGCTGTAAATTGTTTGATTGTGTCACTCCAAACAGGCCTCAGCACTTTGTTATGGGGGCCCTTGTTTTATTCACTATTGTTTGATTTGATGTATTATTCTTTATACCGTTTATTTGTTTGTCTGTCTACGGTTATATGTGGAAATGTGTTTTCTGTTTTTGTTTTTTTTGATTGAGACAATGGCAATAGAAGAAGAAGAAAAAAAAGAGGAAAGGATTCGAGAGTGATGCTGAGAGAGCAAAACAACACGGGTTCGTCCATCAAACTCTGACTTTAGAGCTTCAAAACGAGAGATATCCTTCAGTCAGATGGTAGATACTCATGCTAAATCATCTACACGCTAGAAAGAGCTTGATGGATATAAATGCAAGCTAAATGAAGCTTGTCATGGCCACTCTCTCTCTTTCACTCTCATCTTGAAGGCAGTCATAGTCTTGAGACCTTTCGTAAAGGTGCTAATGTTAGTATTCCTCTGTTTGCTGCTTTGCTCTCTTGCTTTAGACGGTAGATAATGCTCGGTAGGACATGAAACACTTGAAGCAGAGACGGCATGGCTCAGTGGACAGAGCAGGCAATACCTTCGAATTTTAACATCATTATGGGACAACAAACCCACCATGTTGTTAATACTTGACAAACATGCTTTTTCTGCCATTAGCGACTTCGATTAGAGTAGATCACCTCCATTAGTAGAAAACAGCTGCACAGATGCGCTTGAGCTTTTTGGTTGCTAGAGGCAGTTCATGCTGAAACTCTCACACTGTGCTCAGTCCCATTCTGATGCTGGGGTTGAATCGACAAAATGAACCAACAAGCCAGATTTATTAAAAAAATAAAGCAGCTGAGCTCACAAAGATGGGACTGAGTACAGATGGAGTGATCTGAAACCAAAGCCTGATGTTTAAATTGTTGTACGAAAACCTCCAGGTATATCACTACTCTGGACCCAGCAACTACTTTATACCTGTTACTTAAAAGAACTGTCAGAATAAGGATTAGAGTTGCTATTGCCTCTGTAGTGTAGTTGCATTCTTAGCCACTTAAGAGAATGTGTGTGTATGTGTGCAAAATGCATTTGTGTGTGTGTGTTAGCATGTTTAATTTCCACTAAATTCATTCCACTAACAGTACGGCTCCTTTGTGGTAATGAGTGCCTTATAAATACAAACAGTGTGCCATGGATAAAGTGGCTTCTTCTGTAGGTATAAACCACCTAATATAGGACACAGTGCACATGAATTTTCCAGTATTATGGTAGACAGTAATTGCCTTTAATATGTCTGTATGATTGTCTTATTCAATGGGGCAGAATTAAAATCTTTTATTGTAAAAACTCTCTTGATTTTATGTATTATTCTTTATACCGTTTATTTGTTTGTCTGTCTACGGTTATATGTGGAAATGTGTTTTCTGTTTTTGTTTTTTTTGATTGAGACAATGGCAATAGAAGAAGAAGAAAAAAAAGAGGAAAGGATTCGAGAGTGATGCTGAGAGAGCAAAACAACATGGGTTCGTCCATCAAACTCTGACTTTAGAGCTTCAAAACGAGAGATATCCTTCAGTCAGATGGTAGATACTCATGCTAAATCATCTACACGCTAGAAAGAGCTTGATGGATATAAGGGGCAAAATTAAAATCTTTTATTGTAAAAACTCTCGCTCTGTTTTATTCATATTCACGTCTCTGGTTATTATTTGAAATGTAATTTGTGCTAATAATAATGTAATAATAAAAATAAAAGGAACGAGAGTTGATCTCTTAAGACTTGCAAAACTTTGTTATGATCTATCGTGTGGATTTTTCATTTTTATCTTTTCATTTTTAGAGATACTATCCTGCAAAACCATTTTGAATGTGGCTTACATGTTTTAGTTCACAAGTGGCTGTAAGAAATGGTTACATGAGAGACATTCTTGCACAAACGAGTTGTTAAAAGGTTTTCACAATGTTTTAATGTCTTTGTGTTTATCGATTTATTTCGTCCCACTGTATAATTTCATACTCCGTTTCTACACCAGTAATTCAATTATTTCAGTGGTCCGTAAAGTGCCATTAAATCACTGCTGATTCTAACTTTGCATCATTTTAAAGTTTAAGGCAGCAGTTACTAACTACAGATTTCTATTTTAGTTTATTGAATTTTAGTGAGGGTAAACAGGCCTGAAAATGGTGCCATTAGCCATATAGTTCCCAGTGTTATTTTAGTACATTTATATACTATTATAGTATTTATTAATATTTTGAATTAGCCTGTTTTTATATTTTCAGCTTCATTATAATTAAAGTTTTACTAAATTTGTGCTTTTGTTATTTATTCATTTTTACTTCAGTTCAGTCACTTTAGTACTAGCTCCCAGGGCGACATGTCTAATGTCCGTTTAAGTTGTTTAGGTTTTTATCTAATATTTCATATTTGATTTGATTTCAGCTTTATGTCAGCTACAATTGTAATAAATTTAGCTATAGCAAACACTTTTCTGGGGGAAACCAATTACAAAATCTGAATTGTTTGACAAAATATCAGCATTAGTGTACTACTCCCTTGTAGAATTTCTGTATTAAACAGATCTGTATAAACTAGAATAAACAGCCAAAGTTATGAAAACTGCAAGCTTGAACTGACCTATAGATAAACCAGATGATGGATGGGTTAAGAAACTCGCTGACTTCTTGCATACTGAAATCTAAGTGCTTGCATAACCAGCAAAAGCACCCTAAAAACTAAAGAACATACATGTTTTTTAAATGAATTCCATGGATTTTAAAGAGAAGAGACTGGATGTGTCGTTCTAGAAGAGAAGGGGGGGAATTTGTTCGAGTTATTTGTAGTAGGCTATACATGTTAGGCAACTCGCTAGTAAAGGGTCAGTGTTGCCAATTTGGGCATTTTGTCGCCAAATTTAGCTACTTTCTCATTGTAGCTGCGACTTTTTTATTTATTTATTTTTGCGACAAGGAGCTATTTTAGCTATATTCAAATAAAACTAGCGATTTTTTGGGAGATTTTTTATTTGGCCACATTCTGCCGTAGGCCCATGACCTCTCAGGTTTGCTCTCAATCATGCCAACGAGTCTGCGCCGTGAACACACCAGTACGCCTGCCATGATGCACACCACAATTCCA
>NW_015505867.1:174803-204188 GCF_001515645.1 Sinocyclocheilus grahami
AGGACTTAGTTTGTCATTTCAACTGACTAATACACTTTTTAGAGGGCTGTAAACTGCAGGTGGTGACCTTCCTCATGGGCTGTTACACTAACTGCTTGTTGATTTTCTATGTGAAATATAAGCTGTTGCTGTCAGTTAGTTTGCCTGAGGCAAAACAAACAAACGACTGACTTCTGACGTATGCCTCCATCAGGAGACGGTGGAGAAGATGAAGACCAGCACAAAGGAGGTCTAAACCAGGACAGACACGAGGAGGGAGATGACGTGGACGAATTCCTCTCTTACTGATCACAATCAGGATTCCTGAGATTATGTACTGTTAATGGAAGAATCACACCATTTTATTACTTTTATTGCTATCCATACTGCATCTATTCTCTGGTTAATGTGTTTTATGTTGCGGTTTACTTTTCTATGTATTTCATTAGCTTTTCACCATTTTGTATGTTCATTTGTGAGTCTTCAAGTGCTGTAAATTGTTTGATTGTGTCACTCCAAACAGGCCTCAGCACTTTGTTATGGGGGCCCTTGTTTTATTCACTATTGTTTGATTTGATGTATTATTCTTTATACCGTTTATTTGTTTGTCTGTCTACGGTTATATGTGGAAATGTGTTTTCTGTTTTTGTTTTTTTTGATTGAGACAATGGCAATAGAAGAAGAAGAAAAAAAAGAGGAAAGGATTCGAGAGTGATGCTGAGAGAGCAAAACAACACGGGTTCGTCCATCAAACTCTGACTTTAGAGCTTCAAAACGAGAGATATCCTTCAGTCAGATGGTAGATACTCATGCTAAATCATCTACACGCTAGAAAGAGCTTGATGGATATAAATGCAAGCTAAATGAAGCTTGTCATGGCCACTCTCTCTCTTTCACTCTCATCTTGAAGGCAGTCATAGTCTTGAGACCTTTCGTAAAGGTGCTAATGTTAGTATTCCTCTGTTTGCTGCTTTGCTCTCTTGCTTTAGACGGTAGATAATGCTCGGTAGGACATGAAACACTTGAAGCAGAGACGGCATGGCTCAGTGGACAGAGCAGGCAATACCTTCGAATTTTAACATCATTATGGGACAACAAACCCACCATGTTGTTAATACTTGACAAACATGCTTTTTCTGCCATTAGCGACTTCGATTAGAGTAGATCACCTCCATTAGTAGAAAACAGCTGCACAGATGCGCTTGAGCTTTTTGGTTGCTAGAGGCAGTTCATGCTGAAACTCTCACACTGTGCTCAGTCCCATTCTGATGCTGGGGTTGAATCGACAAAATGAACCAACAAGCCAGATTTATTAAAAAAATAAAGCAGCTGAGCTCACAAAGATGGGACTGAGTACAGATGGAGTGATCTGAAACCAAAGCCTGATGTTTAAATTGTTGTACGAAAACCTCCAGGTATATCACTACTCTGGACCCAGCAACTACTTTATACCTGTTACTTAAAAGAACTGTCAGAATAAGGATTAGAGTTGCTATTGCCTCTGTAGTGTAGTTGCATTCTTAGCCACTTAAGAGAATGTGTGTGTATGTGTGCAAAATGCATTTGTGTGTGTGTGTTAGCATGTTTAATTTCCACTAAATTCATTCCACTAACAGTACGGCTCCTTTGTGGTAATGAGTGCCTTATAAATACAAACAGTGTGCCATGGATAAAGTGGCTTCTTCTGTAGGTATAAACCACCTAATATAGGACACAGTGCACATGAATTTTCCAGTATTATGGTAGACAGTAATTGCCTTTAATATGTCTGTATGATTGTCTTATTCAATGGGGCAAAATTAAAATCTTTTATTGTAAAAACTCTCGCTCTGTTTTATTCATATTCACGTCTCTGGTTATTATTTGAAATGTAATTTGTGCTAATAATAATGTAATAATAAAAATAAAAGGAACGAGAGTTGATCTCTTAAGACTTGCAAAACTTTGTTATGATCTATCGTGTGGATTTTTCATTTTTATCTTTTCATTTTTAGAGATACTATCCTGCAAAACCATTTTGAATGTGGCTTACATGTTTTAGTTCACAAGTGGCTGTAAGAAATGGTTACATGAGAGACATTCTTGCACAACGAGTTGTTAAAAGGTTTTCACAATGTTTTAATGTCTTTGTGTTTATCGATTTATTTCGTCCCACTGTATAATTTCATACTCCGTTTCTACACCAGTAATTCAATTATTTCAGTGGTCCGTAAAGTGCCATTAAATCACTGCTGATTCTAACTTTGCATCATTTTAAAGTTTAAGGCAGCAGTTACTAACTACAGATTTCTATTTTAGTTTATTGAATTTTAGTGAGGGTAAACAGGCCTGAAAATGGTGCCATTAGCCATATAGTTCCCAGTGTTATTTTAGTACATTTATATACTATTATAGTATTTATTAATATTTTGAATTAGCCTGTTTTTATATTTTCAGCTTCATTATAATTAAAGTTTTACTAAATTTGTGCTTTTGTTATTTATTCATTTTTACTTCAGTTCAGTCACTTTAGTACTAGCTCCCAGGGCGACATGTCTAATGTCCGTTTAAGTTGTTTAGGTTTTTATCTAATATTTAATATTTGATTTGATTTCAGCTTTATGTCAGCTACAATTGTAATAAATTTAGCTATAGCAAACACTTTTCTGGGGGAAACCAATTACAAAATCTGAATTGTTTGACAAAATATCAGCATGAGTGTACTACTCCCTTGTAGAATTTCTGTATTAAACAGATCTGTATAAACTAGAATAAACAGCCAAAGTTATGAAAACTGCAAGCTTGAACTGACCTATAGATAAACCAGATGATGGATGGGTTAAGAAACTCGCTGACTTCTTGCATACTGAAATCTAAGTGCTTGCATAACCAGCAAAAGCACCCTAAAAACTAAAGAACATACATGTTTTTTAAATGAATTCCATGGATTTTAAAGAGAAGAGACTGGATGTGTCGTTCTAGAAGAGAAGGGGGGGAATTTGTTCGAGTTATTTGTAGTAGGCTATACATGTTAGGCAACTCGCTAGTAAAGGGTCAGTGTTGCCAATTTGGGCATTTTGTCGCCAAATTTAGCTACTTTCTCATTGTAGCTGCGACTTTTTTATTTTTATTTTTTTTTGCGACAAGGAGCTATTTTAGCTATATTGAAATAAAACTAGCGATTTTTTGGGAGATTTTTTATTTGGCCACATTCTGCCGTAGGCCCATGACCTCTCAGGTTTGCTCTCAATCATGCCAACGAGTCTGCGCCGTGAACACACCAGTACGCCTGCCATGATGCACACCACAATTTCATTATAAGCATCAATCAAAATGGTGGAGAAAAAATGAACCACTTGTTTTAACCACGGACACTTTTGTCGCCAAATTTAGCTACTTTCTCATTGTAGCTGCGACTTTTTTATTTATTTATTTTTGCGACAAGGAGCTATTTTAGCTATATTCAAATAAAACTAGCGATTTTTTGGGAGATTTTTTATTTGGCCACATTCTGCCGTAGGCCCATGACCTCTCAGGTTTGCTCTCAATCATGCCAACGAGTCTGCGCCGTGAACACACCAGTACGCCTGCCATGATGCACACCACAATTTCATTATAAGCATCAATCAAAATGGTGGAGAAAAAATGAACCACTTGTTTTAACCACGGACACAAAAGTTATACCACAATTCATGCACAGTCATGTCAGCCAGACACTGAGAGAGAGACACCGTGCATCGTCGTGTCATGTGTGCTGGGATGCAGTATTTTGCACTTACTTTGTAGTAATAGAGTGTGTTGACTGAAATAAGTTTGTATGAATAAAGTTTTTGTTTTTGGAGAATCATAATATCTCTTATCTGTTGTATTTGAGCAGGACAGGGATGCACTTTGGTGACACATAACACAAATTCCCAACTTTAGGTGTCTTTTGTGTCTTTCCGTCATGTTTGATGTGCTTGCAGATCACAAGCATTTCCTAATTTCACTTCTGAATTTTTTGTTATACTTAATCTTTTGTTATATTGTTTATACTGTCATCATTTGTGAAGTATAATATATATTTACTTTCCTTTACCAAATTTACCTGTATTTACTTTGTTTTCATATTTGGCGACTTTTTGTGAAAAATGGAGACTTTACAGGGTGCTTCTAGAGATTTTCTGAGGGAGGGGTTTGGCAGCACTGTAAAGGGTTAATTCAGTTGGGCGGAGCCAAACTCCAGTTGAGCCCAGAAGCGTGACTGTTATAGCGAGCGCTCGATGGGCCGTCTTTGATAATGACTGTAATGTGTGAATGCTGCCAAATTAATATTTAGGTTACACATGGAAGTTCGGGACGCTTGGCGTTGGAAGTAAACTCGCTCGAAGTGTTGGGAAACAGCTTTAACCAGAAGAAGAGGGTCTCTTTTCCGTTATCGACTATTAAAATGGAGGGATTTGAAGGAGCCAGCAGCAGCGAGGGTGTTTTAGATCTGTCCCGTCTGAATCTGAACAGTAACAGCTTGGACTCGCTCAGCGAGAAACGACGGAAAGACACGACGCAACTGCATCTGTGCTACAACCGCCTGACGGCTTTGCCCGAGTCCCTCTCTTTATTCTCGAGCCTGGAGTTTCTCGACATCAGTAACAACTCGCTGTCGGTCATCTGCGAGGACATCACCCGACTGACCAAACTCAAAACCCTCATAGCCAAGAACAATCGTTTAAATGAGTTTTCTCTGCCCAAGCACTTTGGCTCTCTGCAGCTGGAAGTGCTGAATTTGAGTGGGAACAGGTTTGAGGAGATGCCGAGCCCGTGTCTGCAGCTGCTGCGGCTCCAGTCTCTGTCTCTGGGAGGAAACCGACTGAAGAGCATCCCAGCAGAGATCGAGAGTCTCGCCAGGTAACACGCGAACACCTGCACGACTTTCTCAAAGCAGCGCGAGCAGCCCTAACGCTAGGGATCGCACGTCGAGGCAGCTAACGCTACTATCCTGCTGTGCGCACTTGTAATATGTCTGTTTGCTCGGTGTAGCCTAATTAAAGTCTAAAGATTAAATAGCCCAACTTTGGAGGTCATGCCTGTTTAGTAGATAAGTGTCGCTAGTCTTATACGTTTTGGACGGAATAACAAACTCGTAATTTTGTAAATACATATGTTTTGCTACCTCTTCTTCTTCTTAGTTTTATGGCGGATTGCAACCATGACTTATCGGGTGCATACCGCCACCTACTGTATCGGAGTATGCAGCATGGCTTATATCTCACTGAATGCACTTTACATTATAAAAAAGTTTTTTTTTTAAATATATATATATATATATAAATATTATTTTTGCTACCTCGAGTGGATGTTGTCATTTTTGTCATATGCTTGAGTGCCAACTTCCGAGTCGCCTACTAACGTCACACTCAAGGAAATGACATAATTTTAGGTGGGAATCTGGGAAAGATAGTAGATCACATACAAATTGCTATGAGCACAGTGATCCAACACATGTAAACTTACATCCTTTGGTGGCAGTTGTTATATTTATCAATAGACACTTATTGCTGTGGCGCTACATGTGCGCTTAAGCTTTGCTCATAAATACATGTAATGCACATGTAAACAAATATGTGAATCGGGTTCATATAAACACAACTTTCATCATCTAAAAATCGGATTGGATTTATTCGGATTCACGAAACGGACTGAATGTGAACATACCTAATGTGTTAGCATTTATGTAGCAACTCCCTCGCTGATCAAAATACTCGAACTCTCTTTATTTCTGTCCCGTTGAGTTGTATAAATAATCGAGTTATAATTGTCTGGTTCTGAGACGCTTCTACTTTAAGTGTCTGAGTTCGACCGGAGCATATATCTGAAGTTACAGAGTTCAAGAGATACTGTATAACAGGAATGGCCCTGCTGATGTGTAGCTTGACTGATTAATGATGGTTCAGTGTTGAAAATGGTGATTATTGGTTATTTAATGAAAGATGAGGGCAGATGTGTTATGTGGAAGCAGCTGTGCTGATGGACTTATGCAAGCGGCTGATTACACAATAGCAGGCATTTTGAGAGGTACTGTAGAGGTACATGAAGCCGGATATGAAGTCAGCATAAGTTACGCAACTTGTCCGAAAGTATGACTGGTGATGCATCTTTTGAAATAATATGACTTGTGATCAGTCACAGATAATTTATAGGACATGCTCTTATATTTAAACCAGAATATGACTCATCTTTCCGCTTTGATTTATTAGGGACTCAAATCTTCTTCTCTGGATGTTTGTCAAAGAAAATGAAACGGCAGAGGAATGTGAAATAGGCCTGACACAATAACATGACACACACTGTGCACCATTTTCATCAGTAAATAACTGGGAATGTAACGTGCTGTACTTCTTATGTTCTGGCTGATGCAACTTCAGAAGGGTATGATCCAAAAGACAAGGCTGCCTTTTTCCCTGTTTATACCTTGTGCTCTGAACAAAGTGCAATGTGAGCAAAAAAAGAAGTCATGTTGACGACTATCTCCCTTAATATGTCAGCTTCTTTAGTGTTTCCGAGCTCTTTCTCAGTAATTCTGTCACAGTGCCAATTGAACAGTGGCCTGATCAGTCGGGACCCCCACACAAAATGGGTCTGCGCTAGGACCCAGGGGGTATAGCTGTTTTAAGCGTAGCTTGTATGCTGTCAGTTCTCTGTTACAGTGCTTCAGTTTGCTGTATTGGTGATCTTATTCTCGATAAATATACTAAAGGTTTATTGTTTCACATTTTATTATTTGCATGTTTTTACCAGATGATCAAAGGTAGTATGAGATTTAATAACAGGCTAACGGGCTAAGCTAGTAATATATTCAAATCAGGCACTGAATAGATTACAAATTATAATATCTTTTAACCAGAGAGATCATGCGGCATAAAATAAGTAGTCTTACAAACAATTTGTGATGTGATTTATCTCGACGTTGGTTAGTTTGGTTAAAGGCTTGGAAGTGTTTACTAGTTATCAAATGCATTTCTCTGCCTAACCTTTGTTTACCAAATACCTGCTTCCTTATGCTGGCAAGTTCATTCTGAACCTTATCAGACTTATCAGTCTTTATTTTTTAGTCACGTGCATATTAATAAGCGCCTTTCAGAATGTCAAGGAAATGGAGCTCCCAGAGCGTGACTCACGGTCTACCAGCCCAGTGCTTGATGATTACGGTACGTTATTAACTGATTGTGGCAATGACTGATGTGGGAAACAGCAGACAGACATCATAGAGTCTACATGTAGTCTGCAGCTGTAGAATCTGAAGGATCATGTGACTCTGAAGACTGGAGTATTCAAAATTCAGCTTTGCCATCACAGGAATAAATGACATTTTAAAGTATATTAAATTATTAATCAGTTACTTGAAATTGTAATTTCACAATATTACTATTTTTGCTGTATTTTTGATCAAATAAATGCAACCTGGGTGAGAATAAGAGATTTCTTTCTATAACTTTTGAACGGTAGTGCTCTTATAATACAAATATCATCTGCTTATATTGAAATATACTTGTAATGTCATGACAGTGAAGTGCTTCTTTTCAGCCAACCACAGAAAAGCCTCTGATTAGGGCTTTAGTTCTCACTGTTCACTGCACTGACAGTGAGAGTGAATAGGAAGCTCTCAGAGCTGCAGGATCAGTTTGCCATGTGGCTGTGCTGGAACCGTGAGTCTGCTGAGGCCGACTTGGCTGCGAGCCATCCCATCATAAAGAGATGTACCCTGTTGGCCCACATTACACACAGAGTTGGTCCTTTTCAAGAGATCTGGGCCTCTTTTCCCTTTGCTATCTCTGCCTGCTGTGATAATTGTAGAGACTAAGCCGAGATGGGTTGGCGAAGGGAATGAGGTATTGAAGCAAAAAATGAATGCCTCTCTTCAGGGAGGACAACAAATGGACAAAGTGGCCTGTAGGGTAAAACGGTAGAAGATCTCTCACTCGCTCCTTTGCTCTCAGTGCTTCATTCTTTTGTAGAGGAAGAATTCCATTTCAGAAAAGATTTTTTTTAAAGCCATGAGCTAAATCAGCTCTGAGATGAATCACAACATTACAAATTTGGAATGGAGGCAAAAAGACAAAGGTGCAAAACTATGCACTTAAAGGGGACATCGGATGCCCATTTTCCACAAGTTGGTATGATTCTTTCGGGTCTTCATGAAATGTCTGTAACATACTTTAGTTAAAATTCCTCAGTGGTCGTGTAAAACAACACTTTTTGTACCTTGTCTAAAACAGCGCTGTTCACAGCGAGCCGTTTCGGTGCATGTCTCGTTAAATGATACTGAGCTACTGCTCACACACACCTCTCTTTCGTGGAGTGTGTCGACCATAGACTATAAAAACATGGACGTAGTGTCCGTGACGTCACCCGTAGATTTATGAGGAGCGTTTTTGAAGCTCAAAGTGGGTGGAGCGGGCCGTCGCCATCTTGGCAGCGCGTCACTCCCGGATAATCGAAAATGGGCAAGGAGGCGGGAGCAGGTTGCTGAAACCACGCCCACCTAGCTCGACGGTGGTGACCGCAGCGGCAATCCACCGGTCACTCAAGTGGCCACGCCCTTACCCTCTTCACGATGCCATAGAAGAACCTTTTTGTCTAAATGGTTCCATAAAGAACCTTTAACATCTGAAGAACCTTTCTGTTTCCCAAAAGGTTCTTTGTGGCGAACTAAGGTTCTTCAGATTACAAAAACGCAAGAAAGAGATGGTTCTTTAAAGAACCTTTAACATCTGAAGAACCTTTCTGTTTCCCAAAAGGTTCTTTGTGGCGAAATAAGGTTCTTCAGATTACAAAAACGCAAGAAAGAGATGGTTCTTTAAAGAACCTTTGACTGAATGGTTCTTTGTGGAACCAAAAATGGTTCTTCTACGGCATCGCTTGAAGAACCTTTTGAAGCACCTTTATTTTTAAGAGTGTACTTATGCAGAACCTTAAGGCTTAATATAATTTAAACGGATGAGTTAAAAAAATTCACCCCCCTCACAGTTGTCGTGAAGGGCAAAATTAGCTATATGGACCAAAATCATTTTTTGAACCAGGCTGTAAACATGCTTTTTTCTGCTGTAACGTTGGGCATTTTAACATGGGGAGTTTATGGGATTGACTCCCTTTTTCAGCCAGCCTCTAGCGGCCAGTTGATGAATTACAGTTTAAGTCACTTCCTTGTTGGCTTCACGAGAGAGAGCGGGAGGTTGCCGCTTGGTGTTGACACAAGATGTGTGCCTTGCTGCCTTGGACTCGGAGGTGGTCTTATTCAAATAGCTAGCTATCTGCGTAGAAACCGGCTGCAGATTGAAACAGCTCGCTGGATGATACAGTTTCAGACCCAGACCACTCATAACAAACTGGCTGTGTGTTTTCTTTTCAGCTTTTCTGAGCTGGCAGACACGCCAGAAATTAAACTAAATGCAGAAAAGCTAAAAAAAAAAAAAAAAATTTAAAAAGTGAAAATTTCATCCGAATTTCACCCCTTTAAGCTAGTCATTCCATGGACATGTGTTGTCTAGGACAAAAGTGTTTATGACACAACAAAAGGGATGTTTGCACAAGATATCTTCGTTATCGTGAAACATTGATGTGTATTGACTTAAAAACAGCCGAAGGTTAAATTATTTCCTCATAGCCAACCTTTGCATCTTTGCGGCAATTTTTTCACATGTCTGCATTTCCTCTCTGGAAGACTTCCTTACCAGAATAAAAACACTTCTACCTTATCATTTGTCAGTGGCAGTAACCATAGGGCAGAATTACTGTTGATTTTTAATGTACTTTAATGCAGTGGTTCTTAACTGGGGGAAGGGGCCCACTTGGTGGCATTGGCAAACTTCCAGGGGTGCCCGAATAAGTAAAATATATGAATTAAATGCTATTAATTAGGCCTACATATCAGATTAGATAGGAGGGTCTTTGTATATTGTCTTGGTCAAAGGGGGTCCTTGGAGTCAAAAAGGTTGCTTTAATGTGCTTTCCGTTGATTTCCTAGTAATGATGAAACAAAGTAAAAAGGACCTTAATGGTTTTAGATGCACATTTTGTTTTTAATATTTCAGAATTTATTACTTTAGTTTTTCCATGCCAGATTCCAATAACATAATGCCATGTATAACAATCTTATTGTCTTTTTGACTTCTATTTTGTTTATCACATTTGTAGCGACCCTTCACAATCCTTCTTTCTCTCTCTAGCTTAGAGCTGTTGTATCTGGGCGGTAACCAGATCTCCTCCATCCCTGCTGAACTAGCTAACTTACCCTGCCTCAGTTACCTAGTTCTGTGTGATAATCGTATCCAGAGCATCCCACCTCAACTCAACAAGTAAGTCTGAGATGTCACACAAATGCTTGCTAGCAGAGTGTGCCTAATTGTCCTTCAGGGCTGCACGGTTTGGTCAAAAAAAACATATTGCAATTATTTTGATGATAAACATTGAACAGATCATCATGGTTATTATTGTTACCGGAAACTAAATAAGCAAAAATCTTAAATTTCAGCTGATTGTTATTTTGTTAAATTTGAAATACTAAAATAAATACAAATAAAATGTAATGTAATAAAAAAACTACATAGACAAAAACACAACAATTACTAAAATTAAAACAAATATATAATTAAATATCATTTAAAATATTAACAAACTATAATAGTAAGATGAATTATACTAAAATAACAATGCAGCTAATATTGATTCTTCTTAGATATCCCAAAAATGATAAAATATTAGGCATTTCATTTATAATAAATATTAGATCGTATGTATTAATATTCTGTGATATATTACAGTACTTAGTAGTAGTAGTAGTAATAATAATCAAATAAATATTAAAGATGTATTTTTTTTTTTGCCTGTCCTGCTGTTCTTTCCACCCTCACAGGCTCCATTCCCTGCGCTCTCTTAGTCTGCATAATAACCTGCTGACGTATCTTCCGAGAGAGATCCTGAGCCTGGTGCGTCTTCAGGAGCTCAGTCTCAGAGGCAATCCTTTGGTCGTACGCTTCGTCAAGGACATGACCTACGACCCCCCGTCACTGCTGGAGCTGGCTGGCCGAACCATCAAAAGCAAGAACCTTCCATACTCGCATAAAGACCTCCCAAGCCATCTAGTCAACTACCTAGACATTGCCAGCAAGTGCCCCAACCCCAAGTGTGCAGGTGGGAGGAGAAACATGATATAAAGACTAGTTTATATACGTAGATATAGATATAAGTTCATATAAATTTATATATTGAAGTTATTGCTATAGCACTTTTCACAATATGTATTGTTTGAAAGCAGCATTACAGAAAATGCTTGCTTCAATGTGAAACTTGGGTCGTATTCTGTTATCAGCCAGAGATGAATCAAAGTAGTGTCAATATGGCATATAAGATGATACATTTTCTGTGGTTAGTTAACGTCATGTACTTAGTTATGTAGACACAACCTGCTAAGCAGCGATTACAGTTTGTGCTTTTAATGATTACAATATACGGATACAGTTTTGTATGTTGATCATATATAGAATAATGTGCTCTCAATTGATAGTTCACCCAAAAATGAAAACGCCACCTGTCGTTCATCTACTGAATATGAATTAAAACGTTTTTAGTATTATATAGTAAGATGATACATTTTCTGTGGTTAGTTAACGTCATGTGCTTAGTTATGTAGACACAACCTGCTAAGCAGCGATTACAGTTTGTGCTTTTAATGATTACAATAAACGGATACAGTTTTGTATGTTGATCATATATAGAATAATGTGCTCTCAATTGATAGTTCACCCAAAAATGAAAACGCCACCTGTATGACTTTCGTTCATCTACTGAATATGAATTAAAACGTTTTTAGTATTATATATAATATTACATATTTTCTCCCTCCTTTTGAAAGTCTAGGCAACCAACATTTTCAAGCTTTAAAAAGTTCATAAAGAGATTGTAAAAGTAATCCACATGAATTGAGCGGAGCCAAGAAACATGATTGCCTTTATTCACGTTCAACACACACATACATAAGGTGCGGTCACATTTAACATTGTTCGGCAATGTTTCGTGGGTGAAATGCAGTTTTCACAAAATGTTTCCAAACATAGATTTCGCAACAAGTTCAGATTGGTCACAAGTTGGATTCATTGCATTGACCAGTAGAAAGCTGCTTTGTTTGAAAGTGAATGCAGCATATAGAGCAAGTCAAATGTGTGTACTTAAACTGTTTGATTGATATGGGTATGGTAGTTTATAGTGTCTTTACAAAATAAACATACATTTTTGCTTCAGTGGAGGAACTGAATCTCTTAGGTTTCAAAGATGAACAAAAGTCTGGGTATAGAATGACATGATAGTAATATAGTATATTTGTGATGTGAACTCTGCTATTCTTTTCAATTTTGGACGAATCTATATCTTTATCATTATAGTTATCGTCTTTGGTGTGAATGGATCTTTAGTCAATTTCTAACCATGTTATATTTCACCACCTCATTCCCAGGCGTTTACTTCGACTCATGCGTTCGTCACATCAAGTTTGTGGATTTCTGTGGGAAGTATCGCCTGCCCTTGATGCACTACCTGTGCTCCCCAGAATGCACCTCTCCCTGCAGCTCCAACCCTCAGAGCGACGCTGACTCAGACGATGACAACAGCGTGCCTGCCGATCGCCTTCAAAGAGTGCTGCTGGGATAACCTCGCTCACCCCGCGCACGTCTCCTTCTCTCTCACTTACAGTGTTATCAGGAAGAACATTGAACTTTACAGCCAGCTGGCTTGAAAACCTCTCAGCTGAAGCCAAATCTTATTGCCAAGCGATTGAGCAAGTGGCATTCTGGGAAAGACATCTGCAGATAGTTTCCCTTACAAAGGCCTTGCTTTGCAAAGGCAAAATCAAAAACACTGGCGGTTCAGAATAGTTGTTAGTTATATTAACTAAGTTGCCTTGGTCATCACTCTATTTAGCTCTTGCACTTTTGTAATACGTAGAAGGCGCAGTTTAGGTACATGTATATCTTTTGCTTGGCAATAAGTTGCTTTGTCTCTCACAGGAGAGCACTAACTTAATTCTTTTTACATTATGCACAAAGATTTACTGTGAATTAAGAAAAAATAAACATTGAGAACACTTGGTCTTTGGGCTTGTGAGAGGTTTTCTTTGTGTTTGTAACTGCGTGGCCTGCAGCACTGTAAGACAGGGCTACATCTTCAAAAACATGCGTTTGTGTCTGCAAAATATCTTGTTTTAATTTAGAATTTGCTGACACCCTGCGGTTGCATTCAAAAGCCGGGGCAGCATCTACGATAAACAGTGACAAAGGTCACCAGTTGCTTTGTTTTGAAGGTTAATTCTTTATTCTGCATCAATATAAACTGTGATATTGTTACAGAGCCAATGGACAAATTTGTGAAGTGTTTCGGGCATTTCTTTTTAAACTGAACTGTGTTCTTCAAACACTTCCTGTTTTATAAACTCCCTCACTTTCTTTAGTTTCTACACATGTGCCTTACACTCTTAGGCTTTACCAATATTGATTATGCAAATAACTAATGCAATCATTATTTCTCAGAGTTTTAAAATTCATATCTAATTAATCTTTTATGATATTTTCTATATATCAGTGACAAGATAGAATGTATTTTATTTAAAATGATGAAGGCAGATTTGGACTACATTCACTCCTCTACTGGTTTATAAACATGTATTTGCACTTCTTATGTAGAGTACTATAATAAATAATAATAATAATTTGTGTGTGGGTCACTTTTTTCAAATGAATATTTCATGTTTTTCTGGAATAAAGCCAGTGCTTTCAAAACATTTCTGCAGTTCTGTTATATAAAAATCTAGAAGTATAATATAATTTCTAGTGAAACTGGTAGTAATACCCAGCTAAACCTTTCATTGGGATCATAGACTATGACAAAAATCCATTCAAGGCCGTGTTATTAGACCGTTAAAGATTATGTATCTGGAGCTACCACTGTTGCACTCATGTTCAAATCACCATGGTAATACCTTGGTACTTTGTTGTATGTGACGAGTATAATGTGACGTGTAAAGGGTGTAGGTGAGTCTATTTTTTGGAAACATAATATTTTAAAAAAGTGGTTACGATCTAGGGCTCCCCAGCTTCCTACCCACCCACCTTGCAGGTGTCACCCTACTTCCAGCTTCACGAGGGGGTCCATAAGGAATCCTGCTGGATTCTAAATATCCCTGAGGTTGATGGTCCAGCGAATGGTCATTTGCTCAACGCCTACAGTCTGATCCAAAAGATGGCACAGACCACATTCATTTGCCCTGTGAAGGGCCAGGATGGAGCGATTTCTGTAAAAAGAGCAAATTTCTAATCCGCTGCATATTACACCTGTAAACTATGTCAGTGAATCTCATGGACATGCGTTGAGCACCAGCGATGCAGTACCTACGGACACAAACCCTTCACCACTTGCTTACCCCGCTTTCTCGTGTGCTATTGTGTGGCCCCAGCAGAGTGGCCCCTTGGCCCCTGTTATCAGGCTGGGCTACCCAATTCAGTTTGAGGTGCCCGTCAATGTTCAGTCACATTTTGTGTGTCATGGCTGCAATCTGCATGGTATGTGACGCTCCACAGGTTGGTTGGTGTGGGTGACCTTAGTCCCACAAATTGCACTCCCACTGGAGAGTTGGTGTGATGGTGGGCCATTCACTGACCTTCAGTGGTTGCTGGCCCCTGCTTGGGTTCTTCTAGGTACCTGTCAAAGTGTGGACTGGTTGCATGGCCTGTCGGCAGCACAGTAAGTATCCTTGAGGATGAGCTCATGCAGGAAGATGCCCCAGACTTTGGGGTCCTCAGCCCTGGGAAAGCCTTTATTTGGTGGTAAGACTGGTTATGGGCAGTCTAAACGTATCGTATCTGAGGAACAGTGCATCTTCCAGAGCAAGCCACTGGCCGGCTCACTTGGAGTCTGATCTTGCCCCCTATATCAGAGGTGTTCGGAGGAGTTTGTTTGAAACAATATCTCATTCCGTCCATCAGTGCACAGAGGTTACAACAGTAACCAAGACGTTATCTTGCCTCACATTATACTTTACCCGAGGTTAACCATCAGTCACCATTTCAATATTTTTCCACTCAAATGCTGAAATGTTTTTCTACAATGCATGTAGACTTAACATTCTAACACTATATCGTTTCACACTGTACTACTGTGTTTGGCACAGAAATGTGAGGTTAATACTGCAAACGCTTATAAATTATTGTGAAGCAACCCTTTATCCAGGGTTAAAAAACGATAACCCGGGGTTAAGCACAGTATGAAAAGTCCTATTAATTTTTTCCCCCAATTTTAGTTAAATAGTGGGCATGATTTAGCTAAACTAAAACAAGGTAACAAATTAGTTCAACATATGTAATTAAACTACATTTAACTAACCACAGTTTAACTAAAATGGGGGATTACATTAAACTAAAAATAAAATACATTAATCATGGCTTGAGTCATGAGAATGAATTCTTAATTTGTTGCCACTACACCTATTTCTCCTTTTGCATGTTATATACATAAATCATCCTCCAATCTCTTAATGAATACTTTTCACTCGTGATAATGTGGTTCCGTTGCTTCTTGCTAACATTTAGTAAATGTTTGTGAAGCCTGCACTTTTCTGAGCATATTCAGAGTGATTACCTGTTGCTTCTGTAACCTCTAACTTCTGTGTAAAAAAAATGTTGCATTCAAGGTATCATTGAAATTTAAATGTGTTTTAGTTGGCAAGATTGACTCCCCTCAGAATCCATTAGCCAGACACTTGTCAGTTCAGATGGTCAGCGAGAGATCAGCGTTTGGCCAGTGAACACTCAGAACTGAGTTCCTGCATTTGCATATGAAAGCCATCTCGTCACTGCCACTGAATACAGAGGGACTTTCTTTTCACCTTCCAAATTCAAAGTTTTATTCTTTACAGGACACTCTTTCTTTGAAGGAGAAAGACCTAGTAACACAAATTGATGCCACTCTTTTTTCACTTTATTCTGTCCTGCTTTCACTCTCTGTGAGGATTGTCTAATCTTTGATGGAGTGTGAGGGACAGATGTGTTACTTGTCCTGCAGTTTGTTTGACCAGTTTTTAAACACTTGTTAGAAGCTCAATGCCCCATGGCACCCTACTGACAGCACATTGAAAGTGTCTCTGCTCACTTCAGTGCACCTCAATATATACTGTTGTGAGTTCTGCGATGTCGCTTTTTCAGAGCTTGAACATTTGCTTAATGCTGAAATTTGTTAAATTGTTCTTTTCACATCATTTATCTCTCTTCTAGTATTTATTACCTTGAGAGCAAACAATTCATGTTCATTGTGGAGTTCAGAAAAGCCTTTAAAATGTCTTGCTACAAGTTTAGAGAACAATATATGGTCTATTAACTAGGGTTTCCTAAACTTTTTATAATCATATATTTTGAGACATATAATCTTAAGACCTATACCAAAAGTTATAGAGATGTATTTTGGGTAGGCTTGCTGAACGCCATTGCATTACCATAAGACCATGGAATATATTATTATTCCTTGCCATTTTGATTTCATATCTTTAATTTTGTAGTTAACATCTCACAAGTTTATACCTTGCAATTCAGACTTTCATTCTCAGAGTTTCTTGCAATTTAAAGTCCATATCTCGCAATTCTGACCTTATTTCTCAAAATGTGAGTTTCTATTTTGCAATTTGTACTTTTTCTCTGAATTCCAAGTTTATGTCTGTTTTAAGGATCTGTCTGTAGCCCTTTATTTTCATTTATTTATTCTTTTTTTCACTGCCCTGTGTCTCACAATTTAAATGCATGGCTGTTTATGGGACTTTCATGTTTTGGTCCTTGAGTTGTCCCTTTAAAGCATGACACTCGGTAATTAATTAAATTTACTGTTTCCAAAATTGATCTGATTATGCTAAGTCTGAGTTCTGAGGGCAGTAAATAAAGGGTATCAGATGTTTTGATTAAAGGTCAAAGGTGTACAAAAAAATCCTCATAATCAATGAAACATTCACTGAGCTTTGTAATACACACACAAGACACTGAACACTCCATATATGTGTGTAGCCTGACCACAGGAATGTGCAAGCAGACAGCTGTGTGGGTGTCTGAGGTTTAGTCCTCACATCATGAGGGATAATGCATCGTACTGAGAAAAGATCAACTAAACCGTCACTCTATAATTAAACAATTCAGAATCCTCCTCTTACCAATTCATACTTGAAACAAACCTGTGAAACTACAAAATGTGTGCGGCTAATTTGAAAACAGAAAACATATGGAAATATATGATAAGTTAATTAAGCAATGGCTGAGGATGAGTTAGTAGTTGTACCTAGCGTGTGTGCATATGTCAGTATAGCTGCAATTACTTGGAACCTGAGATGCATGAAAGACACCAGGATGAAATTGAAGCATTCACATTTAAATGGCTGTAAGTTGAGAGCTGTGAACAAAGTTTAGCGTTGTACAATGTCCAGCGCTCACTCTACAGAGAATGTGCTGTTGTCGAGTGCACAGGACAGATCCTTATTCTGGAATAACAGTCTTTAAACATGTCTGGAATATGACCCACATTCACACAGCAGCGTATGAGCATCCATAACCTGTCATTTTGGGCAGGACTACCTGCCACAGGAGGTGAGTAAGAACTGTGCCATGACTAGAGTGGGTGGGTGGAATGAGGAACTGTGTTCTTAGGATTATTCTGTGGTTTTTTCCATTACGGTATTGGCCTTTTATGACTTACCGAGTGTTGTCATCATGTGTACAGTCACCGGTTATTGCTTTGTGTATACAAGTTACATCTTGAAATCGAGCTCAGCCATAAAGATAATTGCAGTGCTGTGTAATGACTTTTGGCCAGGTCAAGTAGAATCATTATTCTCTAATATAAAAAGTAACCTTCAATGTAGAGATATCAAACATAGACTGCAATTAGGTCAATGCAAAGCTTTGTACACAGTTTTTATGGCTTACACATTTTTCAAGAAAAACAAAAACAGTGAGGAATGCAGTGTTAGATTTAGGTTCCTAGATTTTTGACCATTGAATTTCATTTACTCTTCCATGATGCTTAACATCCTTTTTGAAGGAGGTTTTGAAAATAATTACAGAGCAATTAATGAATGAATGATTCAGAAGTCTTTGTAGTTCGAAAAGAACTATTCACTCAACACTCAAAAAATGACTTATGAGCAACGTTTACACAATATAAGAGCAATATTTAGCCAATTATATATTTTAGATTTGATTTGACATCTTCTAGAGCACAACATTGCTAGAAAATATATCAAACCATTACATTTTCTCTGCTTTTCCTGAAAGTTTTCCATGACTTTGGGAATCATGTAAATCCAGCTATTAAATGCACATTTTCTATGTTCAATTTTGAAGAAAATCTTGAAAGTGGTAATGGATTCTGGCTTGTATGCTGGTGTTTGTTTTATAGCACAAGGTTTTGCTGAATTTGTGGATTCATCATTGGCCATATGCTGTTGGTATTTGGCATATTGGTTGTACACCATCTCCTCTTTCCTTACTCTGTAACTGAGTAGACAGCCATCTACTGTTGCCTCATGCAGATGAAAAATTTAGCAGGTCTTTGCAACATGAGCCTGGAAGCACTGCATCTGCCCTGAGGTTAACCAGGTTCACACTCACAGCACTGATCCTCATTCAGAGGAAGGAACTACTGGAGCCTCCAGCAGTAGGAAATAAATTACTATCTTTAAAACATTTAATATTTGATGCCAACCTGCACATAAAGAATTCAAATTCTACCCAACTATCTGCATAATTCAACCATATTTTCCACAAAGTCTACTCACCCCCATACATTTTCCTTACTATAGTTGGATTGCAAATGAAGTTTGAATTTATATTATTTAAATAAGAGGTACAATTTAAATATTGTGCCTAATTTGACATTGCTTTTAATGTTTTAACCTGATTTCTGGGTCTGAGTATGAATTTGATCCAGTCCGACAGCGACATCTTCTGGTGAATATCACAACTGACGCTGACAGAAATATTGGCCACGAAGATCTTCTACATTTTCTTCTACATAACAGACAACTTGCATTGCACGTGATATTTGCATCTGCAGCGCTGGGTCATGGAAAATAATAACGATACTCGATATTCACTGAATAACGATATTCACTGTACATTCCGTTTGTAGTGCACGGTGCACCCAAAAAAAATGTTTTCCATGGAAAAGCTAACCGCATGCCTAGACTCACTCAGTAAGAACCTGTGAAGTTTTAATAATCCCTCATGGTTCTGATTGCGCATTGACTTCCTATCTTCTGCGTTATTATTTGCGCTTGGAGCGAGATTACGTCAGCGACTCACCGTTTATTTGATTTATTTATTATTATTTTCAAAAAAAAAGATATTATTTTCTCT
Organism: Sinocyclocheilus grahami; assembly: GCF_001515645.1. Lineage (NCBI taxonomy): Eukaryota > Metazoa > Chordata > Actinopteri > Cypriniformes > Cyprinidae > Sinocyclocheilus > Sinocyclocheilus grahami. The sequence goes on from NW_015505867.1 coordinate 194,171, forward strand.
CTCTCTTCTGAATTTTAATTCCTATGTATTGTTTGGCCATCCTTGAACCCCTGGCTCTTATCCTTGGCATATGTTTTTTCACTTTTGTATTCCCTAAGAAAGTGTTTAATACTACTACTACTACTAGACCTACTGCTGCTACTACTACTACTACTACTATTACTACTACTACTACTAGGCCTACTACTACTACTACTACTACTACTAGGCCTACTACTACTACTACTACTACTACTACTACTACTACTAGGCCTACTACTACTACTACTACTACTAATAATAATAATAATAATAATCATAAGTCAGTCTGCTAACACGCATGCGTTCACTACTGCGTAATGGAGCAGGTGTGATAAACACGAGTGTATTTCTTTCCATCGAGGTGTATTATCATTATTTTTTTTTTGGTTTGTTTTTATAATGACTCCCGTGCAGTACAGAATCCACCCTGTCCCGCGAGACCTCTCAGTTAAATCAACTAACAAACGTTATGAGAGCTAGAAGTCAGACAAACACTGAACTCTACAGCTACTGTCCTCTTTTAAACGGGATAAAGTGCAGAAGCAGTCAACCAAATGTCGTTTTCAAGCATTAAAATATATGAACAGTGCGGTCTTTTCAAACCATTTGAAAACAAATTACATAATGCAATTATTGTAAGTCAAAAATATGATTTCAAATAACTAAATCAGCATGAATTCATTAGGATATGCCAAAAAAGTGAAAGTATCCAATTTTTATAGTGCACTTCCAAATGAACCTCTCTCGGTCTGTCTCCCTCCCTCACGATTTGTGCTACCCTGTCAGATTAAAACAGTGGGTATACAATTCGACAACGAAAATTGCTACCTGTAAAATTATGGTTTATTAACGTCTACACCTACCCCTTCCCTAAACCTACCCTTACAGTAATGCAAATACAGTAATTATGAGTTATATTCGCGGTTGTGGCTACAGCTACAGGAAACCAACAATAACTATTTTTTCTACCTCTTACATTGTGTTTTATTAAAGTCTACACCTACCCCAAGCCTAAACCTACCCTTACAGTAATGCAGATACATTAAATATTGTTGTTCAGCGTGAGAAAAAGGACGCAATATTAATGTGTGCATGCGCAGTAAACCCTGGTAGGACAATCTGACGGGATAAAATGTCAGGACACCTCCTCTTTCTGTCTCTGACTCAGTCCGCCGCTCTCTCTCTCTCTCTCTCTCTCTCTCTCTCTCTCTCTCTCAGTGTTTCAGGAGCTCATGCACTGTTTGCTGTTCATCATTTGGCACAGACAGTTAAAACTCTAAAACTGCAGCCTGAGCCTTCGGATCACCCCTGACTACTTTCGCCGCTGTAATGTGATGTCGCTTCTTAAGTGGGACGTTTTGTACCGGATCGCTGAAGGATGTGGGAACAGGAGCACCTTTCATTCACATGGATCACAGGTTTGCTCAATCTGTTTTCCTGAGGCAATTTCATGTTGCAGATGCTGCACGTGAAACACCACTTAAAATGAACTGGAAACTATTACACACAAGAATATGGTAACATATTGTACATACAACGACAATATATATGATTTTAATTGAATAATAATAATACAATAATTACTTTAAATTGTATTATTATCATGATTTTATTGTTACTTATTAACATATAGAATTGTAGGATTAGGCTTTTATTTTTATTATTAAGTTAGGTATTTGTATCTTCCACGTCGCATGCTAAAGAAATACAAAACAAAGAAAGTTGTCTAAGTAGTCTAAATTAACTAAATAAAACAGAAAAAACACTATTTCCCCCGTTTGAGATGTGCCGTGACTTCCATTTCATGGTTTATTGTTGTCTTCTCAGTGGGCGTTGAGTCGAGGGGGGTAAACCAATAATAACTGGCATTCTTATACTTGCTCAGCTTAGATTAAATTGCTAAACGGATTAAAAGAGAGTGAGGGGGATTGTTCATATATGATCCTCAAACAACACTGGCTGCGCTTTTCTGCAGTCATCAATGTCTCTTTCACTTCTCTGAAGTCTGCCAGAGCATGAGACATAAAAGGTATCCTAAACTGTAGCCTAGTTATTTACTTATAAATCCTAGACCTACTGTGATGACTAAATAAAAGAGAATCATCATTTCTCTCAAATACAAAACAGCTAAACACAGTGTTTAAAGGGGTCATATGATGCTGCTAAAAAGAACATTATTTGGTGTATTTGGTGTAATGAAATGTGTTTATGCGGTTTAAAGTTCAAAAAACACATTATTTTCCACATACTGTACATTATTGTTTCTCCTCTATGCCCCGCCTTTTTGAAACGCGTTGATTTTTACAAAGCTCATCGGTCTGAAAAAGCGAGGTGTGCTGTGATTGGCCAGCTATCCAGTGCGTTGTGATTGGCCAAATACCTCAAGCGTGTGATGGAAATGTTACGCCCCTCACATACTGTTGATGCCGTGTCCTAGGCCAGGCTAGCGTGAGCTGAGGCGGCGGGGTCGAGAACGGCGCGCCCGGCGGATGCGACGAATGAGCGGCAACCACATGTGACGACCCCGGGCTGGACTCCGCTTCGTCCACGGTGAAAGTTGATGTATTCCCTCAGCGACCAGCACGGATCAGCTCTAGGCATTAATCCTTCATGAGAGATAAGTGTACTTCTAAGGAGAATGAAACAGACACCCCCCTAGGAGAGACAGAAGCGTTGTGTTAAAGCAACCTTCACATGAACTCCTTGTGCTAGTTATCCTATCTTAACTGACCAGTCATGAGCTAGCCATACAGGCCTGCTCTGCTCTGTCCTTACACCATCTCCCCCATTCTGCACTGAAGAGTGAAAAATGATCGGAAATGCCGGTCGTGCCTGCAGGAAACGGTAAACTACAGATCTATATTGGGAGCGATGACAACACAACTTTAGGAAGGAACTACAGGAATTTCCAAACCACCCTGACAAGAGATGTCACACGAATCTGATACCGTAATGCATGCTTGTTTAAACACATCTGAATCAGAATTTGAAAAATATGTGGATTTAATGTGAACGCTAGATTTTGGCTGACTGGTGCCTTTTGTAGAAGGAATTAAAGTGTTATATAGTCAGCTGACTTTATAATGCACAGCCTTTCCAAAGTCATTGACACATAAATCAAAGTTTTAGCTCAAAAGATTTAATTTTAGTAAAATTAAAATGCCTGAACTAATGCTTTGATGATCCTAATAAAGACAGAATCTAAAGTGACAAACTTCTCTATACATTTTTTTTGTCAGAAAGTGTAAAAACAGGCTTCATATGGTAACATCGAAATTAAGTGCTTTTATTAAAGTCGCAAATATTTATTGTAATTATTTAATATAATTTAATATGACTGCATCAGTGTGAAAACATTATGCACAGTTTGAAACGGTTTCAGTTTGCTTGAAATGTATCATGCATCATGAAAACCTTGCTGCTGATTGAAAAAATGTTTTAGAGAAAGCTTTTAATTAAATATACCTCAACAAGCATCAGATTTATTAATTCATATCGCAGAAATCAAGAATCCAGAGATGTTATTACTAAAGTGCATGCTGATTTTCAGCCATGCTCACAAGACAATAAGTGCCAAATCAATTAATACTGGATAAAACGTATTATTATAGTTACAGGGTCTCAGCAGAGCCATCAATTAATTAGGCTTTTAAGTCTTAGTAATAAATTATAATTTAATATGCATGCTAATTTTTGTAAAACAGTACCTCCAATGAGGAAAACACACTAATAGCAAAACAGAATGAATTACTGGAATTTATTTTCAAATATGTATTTTCTAAATTATTCAAGTAATAAGTCCATGTCTATGATACTTGATTGTTATTATAAAAAATTAAAATGAGATTTCTAACTGTGAAAGTGTGAATAACAGTATGTCTGACAGCTTGATAATCCACAGTTTAGGCTGTTTTTCAGTCTCACAGACAGACAAGATAAACTTGGTGTGATATTACATGTATGACAAGACCAGAAGATGACAAATGAAGTTTATGATATGTTGACTAGAGCTGTAATCGGGCCTTAAAAGTTAGGCCCGACAGAGCCCGAGCCCAACAGAATGCGGCCCGAGCCCGACAAGTACATTTTGATTGACAGCTTTTTAAAAGCCCGAACCCGTTTACAGCCCGACATTATTAAAATGTGCGCACGCACACAGCTCTTTTGCCTTTTGTCAAGAATGAGTCATTTATACATGTTTTAACATAATTTATTCATGACCAATGTAGGCTATAGGCCACTTGGAAGTTGGAACAAAGAAATAAAATAAGTCCTCTGTAACATCGTAACATCTCAGTACTCTAAATAGGCCTCGGCATACACTATAAATAGGTCAACGCGCCAATAAAAAAAGTCTTTCTTAAATTAAATTAAGATAAATTCTAAATTAAGATGGGTATTTGGCAATAACGAAATTAAGACAAAGGCTCCGCGGAATTTGCTTCGCCACTTCTCTCCACAATCCGGCCTCAACGCGACGGTGAAATTTAATAAAAGAATAATGCCAATATTAGCCTATATACTCTGTCTACATTATGCATCTAAGACTCAATTAATATTTAGTTATAATTTGAAAAACCTTTACTCACCAAGATTAGGCTACATGTTTTTGTGGAGGAAAATTATTGAATCCACTGTAGATGGCTTCAGTGCGGTCCTGCGCTCACTGATGGTGCGTCCAGCAGCACTGAACACCCTTTCACTGCTGCTGCTACTGGCCGGGATGCATAGTACTGATCTGGCTAATTTTGCAAGTTTTGGGTAGGATGGTTTGTCAGACTTTGCTTTAGTTGCTGGTGCAACCAAAACGTAATCGCCAGAGGCAAGCCTCCGTTTCACCTCCTCAGCATCCATTTTCGCATCTTTCTCGCGCTAATCCAAAGGCATCACATGACCGCTCATTTACCGCGCAAGCCCGAGCCCGGCCCGAGCCCGTGTAAAATGATATAAATTAAGCCCGAACCCGACCGAACCCGTCGGGTCCCGTCGGGTCCTGTCGGGTTCGGGCAAAGATCTTCAGCTCTAATGTTGACACCATAGATGGGGGCTGCTTGTATTTTTACATATAAATCAGTGCACACTGCCTCTGTATTAAACAGCAGCTAGGCTCGGTCTGTGACTCATCTTGACTCATCAGTTCAAGTCTACAAAGTCACAACTAGCATTTGTAAGAATTCTTTCCTCTTGGACTCAAGTCTGCATCTAGCCTAGACCTGCATCTAGCCTAGACAGATGCCTTCTCACTAAAATACACAGCTGTAACAAACTAACTTACTGCTTTACTGCTCTTGTATCTTATTATGCCAAAAATAGTGTATTAGTGTCAGATAATAACAGGTTTGCCTGTTGCTTTATCAGTATATGAACGTGATGAGTGTTGGTTGATTCGTGGATGACTAATTTTTGTCTTTAAAAAGTTCACCTTTCAACAGGTACTTGTGTGAATTTTCTGAGTCCCGCTGTATTTGTATCTGTCTGTTTCTTGCAGACATTTGTTTGTTGGTAACCGTGTGTCTTTGAGGCGCTTGTATTTATGTCTGTGCCTCAGGCGCTTGAAGCCGTGCAAACCCCTGAACAGACAGTCTCAGTCACATCCAGATGCTGTCACTCTCCGATCGACTCATAGAGCTCATGTAGTCACTGCTACATTCAAGCTTAGTCACACTTTCACACGAGGCTTTAGGTTAGACTTTAAGCATACTGACACAAATATACAGTCTCTCAGATTCATAAACAAATGCTCTTTCAGACTAGACATCTGTGACATTACTAATAAAAATATAAGATAATGAAAGGTACGAGATCCACACTTGAATAAATGGATAGTTGATACATCAGCATCAACATTTTAAATGAAAGTTTATATGAAGTCAAAAAGTGTATATCTTAGTCACGATTTCTCTATTTTCACCATTTTAAACATTATTTACCTTCACTAGTTCATTTTAAATGGTTCTGTTGTGTGATAAATTATGTTTTCATATTTGAAGTACAAATAATCAATATATAGCGGACCGGTGCTATATGATTCAAAAGTTTGTAGTCGGTAAGATTTTTTTATGTTTTTGAAAGAAGCCCCTTATCCTCACCAAGGCTGCATTTATTTGACTAAAAATACAGTAAAAACTGTAATATTGTGAAAAATTATTATAATGTAAAATAACTGTTTTCTCTTTCAATATATTTTAAAATATAATTTATTGCTGTGATCCAAAGCTGAATTGTCAGCATCATTACTCCAGTCTTCAGTGTCACATGATCCTTCAGAAATCATTCCAATATGCTGATTTGCTGCTCAAGAAACATTTCTTAATATTATAAATATTGAAAATAGTTGCACTGTTTAATGTTTTTTTGTGGGAACCGTGCTACATTTTGTTTTTTAAAGATTCTGTAATGAGTAGAAAGTTTCAAAAGAACAGCATTTATTTGAAATGTACATATTTTGTAACATTTTAAATGTCTTCTTGTTACTTTTATGCAATTGAATGCCCCTTACTGAATAGACGTATTTAATAAATAAATAAATAAAGTATGTTACTGGCCACAAACCTTTCTCTCATAGAGGATACATTTCCATGAAGAATAATTATAAGGAATCAGCAAGGATGTGTCAACTTCCCAAAAGCATTTCATATCAATGCCCTGCTCATAAACACATACTTTCAGTAAGACAGAGGACACACCCACATATAAAGCATTTCAAAAGCAGGCTTGAAAAAAATCACCATAAATGCAATGACAGGTGATCACAGCACTCAAAATCACCTGCATAATACATGCTGCTCATGTTTACATGCCTCAAACTGACTGGCACATGGGACGTGTTGCTGTAGACATTCAAACACGTCAGACTATGTGAAAATCACACAGCACAGGTAATGTGGTTTGCACTTTCAGGCTCATACATGCGGTTGTTTTGCTGATGTGACGCACAGCGCTGTGCATCCATGTGGGATTTAGTGTCTTACTTGCAGCTCTTCAAACCTTGTGTTGTGGAGGCAAGCCTGAGCGTTTCCCTCCTTTTTTCATTATGGAATGAGGATCAGTGTGATTATAGTTTTTGAAACATCAGAGGTATAATTATGTAATGAAGAGGAGAATGAGCCTGTACTTTTTATGTTCTAATGTTCACCGTCACACAGGAGAACATCTCATGATCTGTTTGGGTCTGAGAAAGACCATCTGAAATGTCAAAAGCGTGCTCGGATCTGATTCTAAGCGAAATTTCAACTTAAATAGCATGTTTTTTGTCTGGGTCCAGATAACCCCAAACAGAATTATCCATCTATCCTTCCATTTTCCATGTACACTCTTAAAAATAAAGGTGCTTCAAAAGGTTCTTCAAGCGATGCCATAGAAGAACCATTTTTGGTTCCACAAAGAAGCATTCAGTCAAAGGTTCTTTAAAGAACCATCTCTTTCTTAGCTTTTTATAATCTGAAGAACCTTCTTTCGCCACAAAGAACCTTTTGTCAAACAGAAAGGTTCTTCAGATGTTAAAGGTTCTTTATGGAGCCATTTAGACAAAAAGGTTCTTCTATGGCATCCTGAAGCACCTTTATTTTTAAGAGTGTAGGGTCACAAACAGAAACAATGTTAATTGATAACTCACATTTCTAAATCTATACCTACTTTGTCTAAAAGTCTAAAAGCTTCAATAATATCTGTCTGGTGAGTTTTTATTGGGTCGTAGAACAAATTTAAAAAAATTTGAAGGAAAACTGAAGAGTTACTGTGATTATTATGGTTACTATTTTACACATAAATCAACTGAATCTCTGGAACTCCAGTTAAGTCAATCTTATTATAACATGAGGGCTGAATCTGCACGGTGCCTTACATCTTCATCTGAAGAAGTCACTCTAACAAACTCTGACAAATAGAAAAAATAGTAACAGTCATAAATTACCACAGATCATTTCATATCAGTCTTATAAAGACAGATTACCAAGACAGACTGAACTGAGAGTAACTATATTTGATTCTGTCTGTAATACAGACAGAAGACACTGAATAAGAGTGCCATCTTGTGTTCAGTCTTCTACAGTGTACATAAAATAAGATTTTCGAATATATATGCATACTGTAGTATATTACAAATATATTTTATTAAAGTATTTTAAAAATGTATTTTAGTATATTTTTATAACATATTTAAAAACAGTGGTTTTAGAAAAAGGACCGCATCAAATAAAAAAATAAATAAATCATTTTTGTACAGTGAGCACAGAATGGCACATTTGACCAATCAGAATCAAGTATTCCACATGTAACCTGATACTTATGTCTAGACAACATTGAGTGTTTAATGTATTTTTCAAATATAAATGTAGCTTAATTAGTTTCCCCTGTATTTGTAGTGACAAAATGTTAAATGCCACTGCTGCTGATTGACAAGATCTGTGACTTGTTTGTTTCTGTAAATATGAAATGATGTGTGAAGATTGTTTTCTGTCTTTTAGGATGTGTGTATGAGTTGAGATAGAGCTCAGGCCAGTGATGGAGGCAGGACTGAACTGCAGCTCTCACTGTGAGTCTGGCGTCTGCTTCATCTATCCAGGAGTGAACAGCCAGCAGGGCTGGGACGTCCTGCAGAGACTCTGTGCGCTCTCAGCGGTACATTCACACACACACTCACCCCCGTCCACCACCGTACACTCGAGACAATCACAATTACATTCACAAACAGTGGGATCCACAAGTTTGAGCGAGGCCACTAGTGAATTTTGTATTTTTCTTATTTAAAGTAATGAATGACGTTCTTTTCAACTTTCGATTCATCAAAGAATCTTGAAAAAATGTATCACAGTTTCCACAAAAATATTTAGCAGCACAACTGTTTTTAACATTATAATAATAAATATTTCTTGAGCAGCAAATCAGCATATTAGAATGATTTCTGAAAGATCATGTGACACTGAAGTGGAGTAATGATGCTGAGAATGCAGCTTTGCCATTGCAGGAATAAATTACATTTTAAAATATGTTTACATAGAAAACAGTGTTTTTTAAATTGTAATAATATTTAACAATATTACTGTCATTACTGTATTTTTGAGCAAATAAATGCAACCTTGGTAAGCATAAAAAACTTTAAAGAACATAATCATACCAAACCCAAATGGTAGTGTATACATTCAGTATATTGTGCTGTTCGTCTGTGTCTAGAGGGGTGTGGATGTACAGAGTCGATCGCTGTCTCCTGCTCTTCGTGCTGTAGTCTGGACGCTGCTTTCTTGTGGGATTCTGCTGGCGCTCTTCTTCCTCATTTTCACACTGCGCTTCAAAAACAACAGGTACTGGATCTCTGGATCTCAAACATGATTTTATTGCTTTACAGGTGGTCTTTTTGTCCAATGACTATGGCTGCCAACATGAATTTTGATTATGTACCTCTGACACAGGATAGTGAAGATGTCCAGTCCCAATCTGAATGTGTTGACTCTCTGTGGCAGTGTACTCACATACAGCAGTGGCTTCTTATTCGCCTTGGAGGAGAGAGCACCGCTGTCAGGAGCAGGATCAAGAGCTGTCTTACAGGTACAAACACACACACACACACACACACACACACACACACACACACACACATGCACACATACACATTAAAACTAAATCCAGAGACATTTCTAGCATAAACAACAGGTATGTAATCAATCACAGATGTAGGGTTTGAGAAGCCTTACAGCGTAAAGTAAACAAGAATTCTGCTAAACATGTTTGGTAAAGTAAAAGAGGTTTATGGTGTTGTAAAATGTAAACTGTCATTTAGCAATTCAGAGCAATAAGCCAGCTATACAAAAAGCCAGCTGTGTGATTTATAGGACTGCTTTAGTTATACTTACATATAGGCAGGTACATAGAGAAGAGGGTCTTAGTTTTTGAACGTCAACTCCATCAGTCTACCTAAATAACCTTGTGTGTGTGTGTGTGTGTGTGTGTGTGTGTGTGTGTGTGTGTGTGTGTGTGTGTGTGCTGTTTTTGTGTATGGAAT
>NW_015505867.1:204244-235440 GCF_001515645.1 Sinocyclocheilus grahami
TTTTTTGGGTGTTCTCCCGCACTGTCTCGCTACATGTCTGTGTGTGTGTGTGTGTGTGTGTGTGTGTGTGTGTGTGTGTGTGTGTGTGTGTGTTGCTGTTTTGAATGGATTAGCAGTGGTTTCAAAAAAGAAAAAAAATATGTTCAAAAGTTTGGGGTCAGTAAGATTTTTTAAAAAATAAATTAATACTTTTATTCAACAAGGACACATTAAACTTTTCAAAAATGTCAGTAAAAATATTTATGTAACAAAATATTTCTATTTCAAATAAATGCTGTTCTTTTGAACTTTTTATTCATCAAAGAATCCTGAAAAAATCTATCACAGATTTCACAAAGAATATTAAGCAGAACAACTATTATTTTTTATTAATCGCTATTACTTATAATAATTATTATTATTATTTCTGAAGGATCATGTGACACTGAAGACTGGAGTAATGATGCTGAAAATTCAGCTTTGCATCACAGGAATAAATTACATTTTACATAAATATTCAAATAGAAAACAGTTATTTCAAATTGTACAGATATTTCACAATATTAGTGTATTATTTAGAATGTTAGTGTATTTTGTCATTTGTAAAAAAAAAAAATCTGTATATAACTCTATAAATGCATAAACATTGTCTTGGTGACAAATCAGCAGAATTTTCATCAGCAATGTAGAATACATGAGAGACAACCAAATATTTTAGTTACCAAGGCATTATGATTTTCAGTGATGATTGAAACTCGCAGCAGGTCATCCTTATTGTTGAGCTCTGTAGTTTAACAAGTTATTTGATGTCCTGTTTTTAGACTTCATTGTGGATTTAAATGAGTTCCAGGTTCAGTTGAACAAAACAAACAGTATCATGATTTGTATGGTTAAAAGCTGTTCTTGCATTAAATATATGTATCTCTTTCTGAACCGTCTCAATTTCCATCACAGGCGCGGATGTGGACACTGTGTATCGGCAGCTCTCTGGTGTTTGGCCCCATTCTTGGGAAAACATGGCGGCTCTACAGAGTCTTCACTCAGCGTGTGCCAGACAAGAGAGTGGTGAGCTGTAATATATGTTTGTGTATGAACAGGCTATGAATCATTGGTTGATATCGCTGGCTTCACCATAGTGCTTTGTTCGGTTGTGTTTCAGATTATTAGAGACATCCAGCTGATGGGTTTGGTTGCTCTGCTGGTCCTAGTGGATGTTGTTGTTCTAGCAGCATGGGGTCTGACGGATCCGATCAAGTGCTCTCGCTCTATTAGTGCTTTGGTGAAGGTAGGCCCACTTTTTAAAGAATTTTCACATAGCTCTAGTTAAAAAAAGCCTCACTATAGAGGTAGTCCATGTAACTTGTGCACTGTATTTCAAGCCTTGAAAAATTATGTAATAGTTCTGTAAAAGAGACACATTTGCTCAAAATCGAATTGCATACTTAAAGCAAGGAAATCATAATAAATTTTTGAAGCCTCACAGCTATTATTTAAAAATAGAGGGATATAAAGAGCCATTAAAAGGATAACTGATGCAAGCTCAAATCATTTATGGCATGTAAAGTATTTTTGTTGTTGTTGTTTTTTGGTCAGGTAGTGGAGCGGGATGCATCCTACTCTCTGTCCCAGTTGGACTCCTGCTCTTCTCTCTACTCGGACCTGTGGGTAATCCTGCTCTCTGTGCTTAAGGTAAACTTCAGATTTGCCTTCACAGGAATCAATAACATTACATTAAATATATTAAAATCAAAACGTTGTAATAAACATTGCAATAATATTAATCACACCAATATTTTTTTTGTTTTAAAATAAATGCAGCCTAGTGAGCATAATGGACTTCTTTCAGGAACATCAATAAATCTTACAGACCTGAAACCTTTGAATAGTAGTATCTGGATGCGTTACAGTAATGAGAATTAATTTGTAATAATTATTTTTCTATAAATATTAAATCATTTATATTGAAATATTTTTAAACATTTTATATATGTTTATATTTTATAGTATTTTTATATTATTTTATAATAATTATATATTTTATTATTTTGGTATTGGGGTAAAATAAAGAGACATCAGATTCCCATGCACTATATGTATATGTATATATATATATACAGTAAGTATATATATATAAATATATATATATATATATATATATATATATATATTATATATATATATATATATATATATATATATATATATATATATATATATATATATATATATATATATATATATATATACTGTATATATAGTTTATATGCTTCACAGTAGTGAATCTATTTGTCTTGCTTTACACTGGCTCTCTTTGCTGTTTTGCAGGGCAGCCTCCTCCTGTACAGCACCTATCTTGCCGGCCTGACAAGCAATGTGAGCTTACCTCCAGTAAACCAGTCTATGACCATCATAGGTGCTGTCTGTCTGGTTACCATATCGAGCGCTGTGGCCGTACCTGTCTCTCTTTACCTGAACGCCTGGCCCAATGTGGTCTACAGTGTAGTGTCTGGAGCCATCTTCATCTGCACAGTGGCCATAAACTGTCTACTGTTTGTACCTCAAGTACGTCCCAATAAATTCACTGGCAATGTTTTGTGATTTGCAATCACACTTCTGGTGTTTCTGGTCTGAAAAAACTTAATCAAGAGGCTTATGTTGATGTACAACCGGTCGATAAATCTAGCACAGGAGAAGAAGCGGGTGATGAGTCAGCATCAAACATCAAATGTGTTTACACAATGTGTCATGTACGTTTGGAGAGGACACTGCTAATGTCAGCTCTTTATGACAGTGTGGATTTTGGATAATATTACACCAGTAATCAGAACCAAAGAGCTCTGCATCTGTGTATTATGAGTGTGTGTGTGTCTGGTTAAGCTAAAAAGGCTGGCATAAAAAGGAAACATTTGATCAATGAGTCACACAGGCCTTATAATATACCTGACCAAATACCAAAAGAAAATTGCACAATAACTAAATCATTCAGTAACTGAACATCAGCAAAAAACACTAATGTATGTACAATAATGTAAATAATTTGATACCCTTGCTGTATGTACATCTCATTATTATTATTCGTCCCTTTAGTTGATCCAGTGGAGGCAGTTTGAAGAGGAGACAAACTCTCACTCCAGTCAAATGGCCAAATACTTCAGTAGTCCCAGCAAGACCACACACTCCATGTACAGCGAGGATGAGATCTATTATCTACTTGGAGAAAATGACTCAATGAAAAGACTCATCAGTGAGGTAACAATAATTATTACATTTTCATTGTTATTCAAAGCAAAGTGATGCACTTTTCACTTTATTTTTCTTCCTTTTAGTATATATATAGCATACACACCACAAAGTAGAGAGATGTGTTTTTCTAAAGCCCACAGTATACTTTGCTTGTCCACATTCTGTGTCATCTCACAGACCCACGTGTGATTGAATTTTCGTCATAAGCTCCAGTCTTCTAATGTCCGCACATAGCCCAGTTTTTCTGTTTGCGAGGACAACTGCGCATGTGTGAATGATTGGCAGCTCAAAAACAAAGGTCCACTTGACATTAGTGTGCACACATGGCAAACACATCCCTCCATGCTCACAGTATACATTGGACCTTTACATGTGTCTTAATTCTAAAACTAAATAAAGAAAATTTGTGTTTGAAATGTTGACTTAAAAAAAGTTAAAAAAAAATAAATACAGTAATCTAAAGATTGTTTAAGCCATATGTATTTGAATACAAAATACTGTGTAGTTGCCAGGGTGTTCTGCTTGGTTCTGAATGGTATTCTGGATTGACAACTAGACAGGCAGGTGGGTAGATAGACAGAACTACTCACTGATCGACAGACAGACAGACAGATAGATAGATAGATAGATAGATAGACAGACAGACAGACAGATAGATGATAGATAGATAGACAGACAGACAGACAGACAGATAGATGATAGATAGATCGATGGATGGATGGATGGACGGACGGACGGATGATAGATAGACAGACAGACAGACAGACAGACAGACGGATAGGTAGATAGATAGATAGATAGATAGATAGATAGATAGATAGATAGATAGATAGATAGATAGATAGATAGATAGATAGATAGATAGATAGATAGATAGATAGGTCAAACCAACATGAAATCTTTGAGTTCATTTGATTACACTGATCTGAGTAAAGCGATGGAACTAGTTTTGTCCACACAGTGATTACTGGTTAGTAAGTGTGTGATGATGAATTCCAGCGTTGGGTGTGGACAGCAGTGTGTTTTGCGTCACTACTCCATGAGTGAGGCTGGATCCTTTGTTTTACATTTCCTTAAGGCACTCCTTTGTGATCTCACATCCTGTAAAATTGGCACCTAACCCCTACACCTACTTAGTGAACTGAGTCGTTCTAGATAATGAAAGTGATTAGGGTGATGAGGTTTTAAACCATTTTTCCCATGTGTTCTCCATATTTGCAGAAGAATGCTGTTATTGATAGCCTACAGGAACAAGTGAACAATGCCAAGGACAAGCTGCTCAAACTGATGACTGCTAGCCACCCCTTGGATGGAGAAATGGACTCCTCCAACACTAACCTCAACTCCACCTCCACCCAAACAACAGTGGTATCTCCTGATTCTCCAACTCTTCTTCTAATGAAATACTCAGAAGTTGCTCCCACCAGAGCTCTTGCTCCACCTCCCTATGTGCCTCCTCCACCACTTCCCGCTCACACTACCTCACAGCAAACATCCTCTGAAGGTCCAGTAGCTACGGAAGTTCCTCTGTCTTCACCATCACACCTGAGGTATTCACCTCCTCAAGATAACTCTTCCAATGAGGTCTCTCAGGTTGTGAGTCTGAATGGAAACACAGAAGAAGAAGTTCCAACCATGAACAATCTCAGAAACTCAGGTCTTGGAAAAGAGATTTCGGAGAAGCCACTAGATGTGCCTTCGGATCGAACCAATTTAGCCCAGGGTTCCTCTCCACTAGGTCCCGCTCGATGTAGTTCACCACAGGTTGAGTCTCCAGTGCCATCGGCTTCTGTTGAGCTTCCCGCCATGTCACCGACAGGACGACAAGGTTTTGTAACTAATGAGCAGCTGGTGGAGATCTTGCAGGACCTGAGTGTGGATGCTGTAAGTAGCTCAGCCAAGTCCCACGACCGGGCGTCCCTCAATCCAGATGAACTGAGCACGACTCTTTCTCCTCGATCTCCTCTACAGTTCTTCTTCCCCACCATCTCACCCTATGCCATGCGTAAACGTAGACCTCCTTTTTACTCCTCAAGAGGTGTACCTCCCCCTTACTATTTTCCAGGCTCGGTTCCTCCAGGGCGGAGGAGGGCACCAGCACTACCGGACCATGGACAGTTGAGGGACGATGACTCTCAAAGACAAGACTTGTGGCATAAGGGAAAGAGGAGGAGAAGGGGTGAGAAAGCACAGGCTCGATGTGGCTTGGGACAGGAGAGTTGGGAATGTCCTTCTCACAAATGCTCCATTACGCCTTTCACAGGACAGGTTCCTCAGCCTGCCTCTGCTGGACTGATAGAGGGGGTTAAACACTCAGAGGAGCCATATGACTACTCCGACTCAGACTCCAGCAGCTCAGAGGACTACTGTTACTACCAGCGCCCCTACTGCAGGGCCTGTCATCAGCTCTACGACTCCACAGACAGCCTCACCTCAGGGACCTCTGACAGCGAGGATGAGGACTTCTACAAGTCAGCACATCCTGCTGTAAACTTTAAAATGGACCTTAAACCAACCTTTGTATGAACAGACAGCACATCCACTGTTTGTATTTGAAGTGGTGCTCTTTTTGTTTTGTCTGGATTTTAATTATTCAGATATAAACTACTGTAAGAAGTTTTTTGAAAGAAGTTTCTTATGCTCAGCAAGGCTGCATTTATTTCAAAAATATTTTCTAAATTCTTTATCAGAAATACAGTAAAACAGTAATATTGTAATATCAGCATATTATAATGATTTCTGAAGGATCATGTGGCACTGAAGACTGGAGCAATGATGCTGAAAATTCAGCTTTGCATCACAGAATGCTTTTTTTATATATATATTTGAATAGAAAAGTTATTTTAAAAACTACTTTATCTAAAAAAATCTTAATCATTCCAAACATTTGAACCCTGTATGTTAAAAATGCACTTCATACAGACTTGAATACCCCTCTTCTATGATGGCCATTATTATTAAAAATGTATTTAGGCATTTTTGGTGGTGTCTGAAGTAAAAAATATCTTGGATGGTTAATAAAAAATGTCCCATTAATAGCTAAATTCTAAAAACAAAAACAAAACAAACTCTGTGATTCAAGGTCAGTATTTTCTTTTTTCTTTTCTTTTTGGCAAGGTTCAGGTTTTCAGATGTCAAACTGAATCTGGTATAATCTGGAATACTGTGTTTTTTTAACATTGAAAAATATGTTTGAAAACTATGGAGATGTATACACACATTTTATTAATTTGATTGATCACATTTTTAGTAATAAAATGTATATTATGAAAAGGAAAAAACTTAATGTACTGGGCCATAAAATGGGGGTCTTGCTTACCTCTCCTCTGATTAGCATAAATAATGAAAATTAGCCATTTGAGTAAGTGAAGATGGAAAGTGAGCCAATACCAAGACATTTCTTCAAGAAAGCTATTATATACAGTTTCAGGAATATCCATAAACTTTTTATGCATTTCAAAAATTTCTAAATCAAAATTGTAGGTTATGGCTGATTTTTAAAATCCTATTTATAATTTATTTAGAAAAGCTGTGTAGCCTAAAAGAGAGATTACATGAGGAAATTGGCAATGCAAATATTGTAAAAACAAAACAAAACAAAAAACTAATCAAAACAATCAATTGTGAAGTTAGCTTTTAATGTGTTTTCTATTGTTTTCTATTGAATTCTTACTAAGTGCATTGATCATTTCAATTTGCTTTTACAGTCCTGTGATATTCAGTAGGCTCTCCTAGAAATTAAATCTTTCCAATTGATAACTCTTTTTTCTTGCAATATTAAAATGTTTTATTTTTTTTGCTACATAAAACATTCCATAGTCATTGCGTTGGTTTTAATATAGTACTTTTTTTGGCTATTCTTTTTGCTGTGTGTGTGGAGTTTTTATAGAGGTTCTATGTTTACCGAGGCTGTTATATATTTGTTTATCTCCATATTTATCTAATTTAAACTCTAAGGAGGAAATGTGACTGAAGAACTTGAGCTGCATCGTTATTTGTTTAAACAGTGTTTTTTTATTTTTGCATGTATTGCATTTATGTAAATATTTTAGTATGTGTGAATGTTTGTATCTATGTGTCCCTCTTGTAAACATGTTTTCTCTATGAACCTAAGTCTGTTATTGAATCTCTCTTAGTAAGCTATGAACATCTACAGTACAAACACATGAACATGATTGCATACAGATACTAAAATACTGAATGTAATTGATGAGATGTGTGTTTATCTTTGTATGTGCATGTGAATAGATGTGTGTACAACTGTATATATACATATGTGCATGTGTGCAAACACACATCCACACTTGCCCAAGGAAGTATTTGCATTAAGGAAAAAAGAACTTGCATTATTTGCATCACATGTTCTATTGCAGTTGTAGGGCTATTTGTGAAACATCATTGTAAAATATTCTCAAAGCAGCAAGATCACATCACAGAAAAGAGTGATTTCGAAGTGCAGACATTGTGAAACATTCTGCATAACATACAGGATGTACAGTACAATGGTTACAATAAAACATGCACTGTAGTTCTAAAAACCACAATAATGTTGATGGCCGGGGGAAAGAGAGAATCTGCCCATCTACAACATGTAAATAAGCAATTATGTTGTATGCTGAGTTATGCAAGTCCACTGCAGGAATGTGCAGTCATTTTTAGCTGAAACACTCCTATGTTATGTACATCATCCTTGCATTTGGATATTTATACTTCCCTGCTATAGTAGGCAAAAAGTGTAATGTTAAATGAAAACCTTCAAACAATTTGCTAATGCATAAGACTGCATTTAAAAGCTTCTAAAAGTAAAAATAAATAAATAAAAAGTAAAAATGGCAGACAACTTATTTAACAACACCCCAGTAAATTGTTTTCCTGATTGTTCTTAGTACGTCACAGGTCAAAGAATAGGACAAAGCCAACATGGTAGGATAGTTGTTCGTCAAATTTCAAAATCAGTATTTACTATAAAAATATAATGGTGTGGCACCCATTCACTACAGAGGATCCATTGGTGTGCAACGATGCAATGCTAAATGTACGCAAACCTGTACGAATGAATGAACCAACTCATACAAACGCAACTATTGATAAACTGTTCATTTGAGCTTTTAAAACTGCCCCACATCTGTCATCAACCTGCTAGTAATGTCAGACACAGTTTTAATATAGAACATGTTTCAGAATGGAACTGCTTGTATGTAAGAGCCAGACACACTTGTGAATGACATAGCAGTTTTGTTTGAACTACACCAGGGGTAGGCAAGTTCGGTCCTAGAGAGCCGCAGTCCTGCAGAGTTCAGCTCCCCCCCTGAAAAAAAAGCTCACCTGCCTATAGCCTTAGTAATCCTGAAGACATTGATTAGCTTGTTCAGGTGTGTTTGATTAGGGTTGGAGCTGAACTCTGCAGGACTGCGGCTCTCTAGGACCGAACTTGCCTACCCCTGCTCTAGAGTTAAAAGGTCACAGTAATTCTGCTGTCTTAGCGTTGTGATGCTACTGAAACACCTCTCTTTTCAGCACAGTATAAGATGCACATTCACTGCCAATCTTACCGAGTCTTGCTGACCTAAGCATATATTGGGCAAAATGTTGTATAAATTGGATGCAAAAAAAAAAAAAAAAAAAAAATATATATATATATATACATATAAATTATTCTGGAGGATTAGGGTTCTTCCTTTAAAGTAGCTACATGTTAAAGTCTTTTTGTGACGACTGTATCCATCCTGACAATTCTCCTGTGTAAAATAGCCTAAGTTAAAATTCATAAAGTTCAAGTGGCTGAGCTTGAATCTAATTTAATACTATACTCTTTTTTTATTAAAATACTTTTTAAAATTTGCAACATGCATATTATTTTTTGTAGCTCAAAAGGAACTAGACACATTACATTGTGCTGAGGCTCTAATTACATAATTAGAATCAAAATTGATGATAGACGTGAATGATATGTAGCCTACATTACACTGTACGCATGGCAACGCTTTTATTTATTTATGTATTTTTTTACGAATGGCAAAAGCGCCAGGTCAAGGAATAGACCACAGGAGCTCAGCTGACCAGCAACAGTGTAGCTTGGCTACTTTTACGCCTTTGATGCTTCTTCACGATTGGCCCGTGTCGTTTCCTTAGCTACGCTTATTGGATGATTTTACAATCAGTCTTTCCACGCGCCCGCCCACTTCCGACTTCCGCGCTTCATCCGCGGTTGCAGAACACAGGTTGCCAAATTACACCATGTGTTCCGCGGACTCACGCATTCGATTGGCTGAGTGTCTCGCCGTCGCCCCGCCCATCTACGAGGAAAGGCGCTGGATTGGCTGGCGCCGTCCCGCGCGTTCACATTTTCCGATTCTTGACGCAGCGGTGTGGCGTAGCCCCGTCTGTGCTCCCGTTCAGCTCCATTACCGCTCTTGCGCACACAGCGCAGTTTACGGCCATCGGTCGGAGTGACAAAGAGAACGAGCACACACCGACGGACGGAGAAGAGATAGAAAAGGACTTTTCTGAATTACCGAGGGGATTCTTATCGCCGTTTCCTTGCGGAACCGCACGTTTGGCTCGTTTCTTGAGCTACCCGTGTACATTTGGGATTTCTTATTCGGTCATCCGTGTGCATGGAGTTAAGCGGGTCGGAGCGGCCGAGGATAGCAGTCTTGAAATTGGGCAATTGGAAAATTCTCACTCGTCTCGTTGGTTAGAGCAAGGAAGCCGCCATGGCTGGTGCTACTGGGTCGCCGAGTCTCCTCCTCAGTATATGAACAATACTGAAGGGTGATGAAAAACCACTCCAATTTCTCAGCGTTTTGAGGGTGTTTTAGACACCGTAGACTCTGTTCTTTGTGTAAATCTCTGTTCCGGTCAGAGAAAGAGACGAGTGTCGGTGGGTTTTGTTCGAGGGAAACTGGGAAAAGGCCAATTTCATGAGCGCCTTAGTTCACGAGCGAGTTTATCAGAGGTTTCATCCCTGAAGCTTCACTGATAGTCACAGCTAGCGAGACGCTTGAGAGCTCACTGAGGAAAACGATCTCGAAGGGACCCCGGACAGCCGAGCCGCTTTCGCCCGGTTTCCTTCTTATTTAAGTCGCAGACAAACTGCTTCCCGCGGGTCGAAACGGATTCGTTCAAGACTAGCAGTCGTATTTTACTCTGAGAGGCGCGTGGGAGTTCGGATTGGGAAATGTCCGGTCGGCCCAGAACCACCTCCTTCGCAGAGAGCTGCAAGCCAGTGCCGCAGCCGTCGGCTTTCGGCAGCATGAAAGTCAGCAGTAAGTATCATTTTTGGACGCCGGGAAATCTGCTTTTGGTGCTATGGCGAGGCTGCTCGTGCTGTTGACCTAACCTGGTCGCTTTAATAACCGAGAATGGGCGCATCGAGCCAGTCAGGCACATGAGCAGAGATTTGAGTGCCTTCAAGTGTCACCTTTGGGTGAAATACGACGTGCCCCATTTTAAATCGGTCAGCGTGCTTTATCCCACAGTCGAACCGATACAGGGCCCTGCCATGGGTTATACGGGTATGACTGCCACTGATTCAGGGCAGGTTGGTGGCGAGTGAACTATTGTGCGTTTTAATATAAGGTCTTGATAGTGCAGGAGACTGAATCAGTCTGGAGATGAACAGCCACGGAGTCCAGACTGACAGCAGCTCGCCATATCATTTTCTTTAAAAAAAAATTGCATCTGTTTCATATTATGGACTTACATTATTACTATTTATCCAGTACAGATATTAATGATGCATATTAATTAATAATACATGTATTTTTATTTGGTAGCCTACTAGAGCTTTTTTAAGTACTACATAATTCGATCGTGACTAGCTTGTTTTAATGTTTCTAGCATTCATTTGTCAAAATTAAGTGATCAAATACTGACTAACTTTTTCAACTTCACTAGTATCTATTCGTTTAGTTACTTAACCTATATATATTACATCAAGTAGTTATTCATTTGCTACTAATGACTGTCCCAAGTGACCAGTAATGCTACTGGTAACAAATTGTACATTTTGTAATTGATAGTGGTTGAGTAAAACATTTTAATAAAAAAAAATACTGTGGTTTAGTTATAACTTTTTTTTTTTGGTCTCCAAGCTCCCAACTACTATGTATTCCAGTTGTTATTCTAGCTTTATTAGTATATTAGATATTTGTATCTGTTTATGAGACACTATGCCAGAAGTCACTTGTAGATCTAGATATTTGTATTTATTTATTTTATTTTTGACTAGTTAGAATTGCTACTTATTACTAAGATGTTTAAATGTTATTAGAAGCCTTGAGATGTGGTCTAATAAACGGATACTAGGGTCTATTCAAATTAGCGTTATAAAAACTAGAGCAAATGCTAGATTTAATTAGTTCAAAACCATGATCGAGACTATAATTCAAAATCGCTACCAGCTGACAAATTTCTACAGGTTTATCATGTCTACTGGTATATTGCCCACCCCAAGTCCTTAACGTATAATTATTAGTAAATCTGAAATAGAAATACATACTAGTTGGAAATAGATAATATGTGAACAGATCCTAATAAAATTCAATGAAATTTAAAAAAAAGTAGGATCATGACAGTTAGCAAATAAAAAATAACAAATGAATAGGTATCAGTTACAAATTGAACAGATTCTAGCCATAATTGTAATGCGTATCTAATAGTATCTAATGAATAGTTACTACTGAAACTGAAAAAAAAAGTTTCATTACCTTGTACAATGCTTAAACTATTTATTTATTTAACTAACCCTACAGAAGAACCAGTTATTATATAAAATGTTTAGATAAAAGTGCTTTAAAGTGTCTGGATTGACAGCACTGTACGTTTCTTTTTAAATGCGGTTGAATTAAGTAGTGGTTGTTAAGCCAGCCTCTAAAACTATACACACTTGACCCAAAAAGGTATGTGCCCGTTCAGATGCATTTTCTCAAACTTCATTGCTATATTACAACTTTTTTTTTCATTCACAGTGCAGCTATAGCAAGTTATTTTTGGATATAATACAGCATTGTTCACTTAGTCAACATGAAGTCAAAATCGACCCTATTCACTTTCTAAATTAATGTTCCTGATCTTAATGTGAAAGAATAATTTGCTAAATATTATTCCATAATTTGTCTTGGCGATCTGGCAATCTTTTATCAAAATGTAATTATGTGCTCTTCCAGTAAAATGTCTTTACCTCTCGGCTGATGTCTCTCTTCTTAACTCCTCCCTTTAAATGTAGGGCCAACTTTACCTGATCCAATCAATTCCTGATGGATAAAATTAAGTCCCGTCCTACAAAAGTCGGATTATGTAAAATTATTGTTGTGAACAACATTTCACGTTGACTAAGTTATGAGATCAAAGACTACATTACAAAGTGCAAGGAACAAATTTAGTCAGACTTTCAGCACATGCGTTTTAATTTTTATTCGCCCAATTGATCAGATCGGAGTTAATTTTTAGCTGTCCAAAACGGCATCCCGCAGCAATGTAAAACATTCTCTTTCACCTCTCTCTGTGCATTCGGGTATGGTGGGTGTCACCTTTTACCCCACTCCATTATCATCTGGCTCTGTTAGCTTCTGTGGATGTTTGGAAGCTTTCCTGCACCCTCAGCACACCTCCTTGTACCTTGTACATCCATACCTTCTTTTGCAATCACAAGTAGCATATAACAGTAACTGATGGAATGGAGGCATCATTGCTTCAGCAGCAATGACGAGTATAGAAATTGTCCCTTTTTCTTTAAACCGTTTTGCCAAATATTGCATTTTGTCAACATACTAAAACTCCAGAGATGTGTGGACTTAAAGACCACATCAAAAATTATAGTCCAGGGGCCCGTTTCAATAAGGAGGTTCAACCAACTCTGAGTTGACTTACTCTGAGTTTCGGTTTCAGAACAGCTGAATCGAGTTAGTTCAATCGACTCTGAGTAGGCTGACTGAGTTTAGCGCATGCACCACGACAATGAAAAGCCATGATCAATGGAGCTCTGATATTACGGTTCACCATGGCAACAGCTGCTGTTGGTCTTCTCCCCCTATTTAACCTATCCCCCTATTTTGACTGGTAACTGACTCTGAGTATAAGTTACCCCTCTTTCAGAAACGGGCTTGACTTAACCCGCTTTCTCGGGTTTGACATACCTCCCATTCTGAAACGGAAAACCCAGAGTTTCCCTCATTTCAGAGTTAACATACTCAGAGTTTTCACTTAACCTCCTTTCTGAAGCGGGTCCCTGGTCTGTTAGCTTTATACATTTGAGGTTGATCAGTGTTTTTTTCTAGTGCTCAAAACCGCTTTTGGGACTCCAGCCCTCTACGAACACCTTGGCGATTGAATCGCCATTGGCTAGTAAATTTTTTTGTTTACTCGCCAGACTGATAAATATATACATATGTACACACACACACACACACATGTACACATACACACATAAACATACACATACATATATATATGTTTGTTTGTTTGTGAAATGGCACAGTTTTATAAATATCTGAAAGTACACTCTTAACATCAGTCAGTCAAGCATTATAATATGATAATCAATGTTATTTAATGATAGAACTTTTGTAATTAGAATTAAAACTTGATAACCATGTATGAATGCATTTTAGTCATTTTAACTGAACTTCAGACTGGTGCTGGTGCTTTTTTGGTCATGCAGTGTTTCTGTAAAAACAAAAAAAACTGGGGAAAAGCTAACAAAAATGCTGATAAGATAATGATACAATATAAAACGCACCAAGGATTAATGAGCTACTGGATTCATGAATATTAATCCGGTTGTGTGCGTTCGCTCGAACTGATTTGCTGAAATCAAAACAGGGACGATAATAGGTGAGCGCCAGCCAATGAGATTGCCGTTTGTGCATAAGTCCCGCCCACTACCGGAGAAGTTCTTAAAAGCGGAAGAATTCCAAAGAATATCGTTTACATGTAGCGCGCATAGCTAGCGCGTCAATTCTCTCTCTCCCTCTCGCTGCGTGTGTGTGAAACAAAGCGACGGCGAGTCGCGCGCCTTCACACTAGAGGTTACGGTACGCTGTGCGTTGCACGTCCATTCAGATGAACTGAAAAACAGCACAGATCGCTTGGCGGAGAGATGTTCTGATGTTCAGAGAGTGTTCGGCGAGTGAAAATGTATCTGAGCTAAACTTATACTTCGCCTCCAACTCACACACTGGCGAGTAAAATCTGAGAATTTATTAGCAGTTGGCTAATATTAGACATCATTTAGTCGCCAGAGTGAAGATTTAGTCGCATATGCGAGTGATTTAGTCGCAGTGTAGAGGGTTGGACTCAATATTGGCATTGCATGATTATTAATACATGATGTTAAACGAAAGTCACACATTAGCTTAGACATTATTGAAATAGGTGAGGACTTTTTTTTCTGTCCTTACTTCCTGTTTCAAAAGGAAATGGCACTGTAAAGAAAATTGTGTATGCCAAACCTTTTCATGCGCTCTATAAATATAACCCTTACATTGTGCGAATTGGAATTCATTTTTACATTGTAACAAACAATTAGCCATTTATGGTTGCAAAAATGCATACAGTACCTTAAACGTTTGGTTGAGTGAGAACTGGAAATAATGTGGATTTAGACATTCTTAGAAACCCTAAGTTTGGTTTTTACAGTATGTGACATTAAATTTCAACAGGAAATTCATGTACATTGTTGAGCTCTTGCCACAATGTATGGAGCACTTATGCAGGATCTAATGTTAGCTCTTTGTTCCTGAGAGGGAGTAAACCAGTGAAATGTGCTATTTTCGGTTGATTGACGGTGTGCTTCAGGAAGTTTACCGCAGTTCATTTTGATGACATGCCATTCATTCAGAAAAGCCACAAAAGTTCTCATAGCTTATATGCTTAGCTTAGCCTTTGTCTCACACATCACAGGAGATCTTGTCTCTCAATCTCATGAAACCATCAACAAGAAGTAACTGTGCCTTACAGTCGGAGCTCTACCAAGTGTGATGCCAGGAAGAGTTTAAAAGTGCAGAAATCCAAAACAGATATGAACTGTTACACACTCCAAAGTAAATGATCTTAACAAGCTGCTGTTCAGTTCAGAATCTTAATTAAAAGTTAAATTGATCTCCTTTGAGAACTGTACGCCTTTGTGTTAAACATCTAAATATGAAAGTATAGTTTCTGGCTTCATAAATCTGATTAAGGATGTAGCCTAGGTTGATCATTATGTTCATTTTATTCTATACTGTTAAAGACAATTAAATTCTACAAGTGAATTTAGGAATGAGAAGTTCATGTTCATTTTGACCTTTAACAATGATTTAGCATTAAACAGTGTAATCAAATTATTAGCATTTTTTAAGCAAGATGAGCATTTGATAACAGGGAAAGGGGTCTTAGTCCCAATGTAATTGAGTTTATCTTTCAGTTAATTTACCCGTTCTGCAAATTACTGCATGTAATAAGTCAACTGGGGTGTACAGAAATGTCTTTCAGCTGTTCCTTGTATACTGTATTCATCTTAGTTGCATTTATCTTTCCTGTAAATTACTACACTCAGAGATTCATCCTCACAGTTGAACTAATTCCAGAAAGTATCATTTGCTGAGCAGTCTTTGTGTGTGTTTTTTTTTAAGGTTGAGTATGTTGCTTCTAGGTAAATTCAGTTGAGCGTATCAGGGGAGTGTTTTGAGAAATACCAGGCTCCCACAGGACCATTTTACAGACTGCTTGAAGGCAAAAAGGGAAACTGCTGATTGTAAATGCTATATTACAGAAATGCAGACTCTCACACTCTTTTCTTGTACAGTAATCCATTCATATTTCTTATTTTGATCTCTTATTTATTCCTTCTGTTAATTTACCCTATCCCTAGTCAACAATCGTTCATTTTGCTACATGCGACTCATGTTGTTATTAGTCTTCTGTTAATTCATATTTAGGTTCGAGGCCCAACCTAAAAGTTTAGCTTAGGTGCCGCAGATCCATGTTCTTTGTTTTCTTGTTGAGGAAGTCTATTGATCTGACATTGTCACCTTAGTAACAGATATTAAGTGTGGATTCCATTCAGCAGAGATCTTGAAGACGAGAAAAGCCAGGCGCCACATGCCAGCAATGATGTCGTCATACATCTGATGTCAGTCTCAACAGACGTGCTCCAACAGGTTTTACACAGGGTTTCTGTTTTTACAGATATATTGAAACCAAATAGTTCTCTCTTTGACAGTAAATTGTGGTGTATAGGTTTGGAAGAGGGAACCCATGAGTCAGATATTACCTAGGGTGAGGAGAAGGGTGTGTTCTTCAAAAAGATGGACGTGGCAGTACTTTAGGCTGTGATGAAGGCATGGTAGGATATATTTCAAGGTAGGTTCAGACCAGTGCTCACAATTCATATGCCGTTCTGTGCACACACAAAATACTTTACATGCACTGTGACTAAGGGACTACTTGATTTTTGTATTTTCAATGAAGCCACCCTTTCGCAAAACTTTGAAGGAACTCCACTTAGTATGTGTTGTGTTCTTTTCTCTTGCACATGAAGAGATTTGCTCACGGCTTGTCTCGTTTACAAGCGTGCACACATGTGTGTGGCTTGGCAGCTGATCTGAGGAGACTGCATTAGTGGTCGGCCATAGCAGCTGGTTCTGAAGTGGGACGTGTGATTCTTCAGATCGCCCCCCCCAACCCCCTCTTCTCAGTTTGTTTTCCGGAAAAGGCAGCTGTCCAGGGACAATGAGATCCTTGTTTAGCATTTAAAAGCCAGCGGACCGACCATATTATTGTGTAAATGGACATTAACATGAACGTTAATTTTACAGCATAAAGCCGAGCGTTGGTCATTTTCTTCTTGGGTGTCTCTTTTTATCTTGTTAGTGATTGATGGTTGTGTTCAATCACAAGAACATAGCAGGCTCTAGTAAAAAAAACTGTAAAACTAGTAAAGACTAGTAAAGAAGACATATGGCCTTAGTTGGCATTATTCATCTTTCTCTGTTAGGGATGGCTAATATTGCTAAGATAAAGTTATAGGTTATGGATCATTTTATGGGGGAAGTCGTGGCCTAATGGTTCGAGAGTCGGACTCGTAACCCAAAGGTTGTGGGTTCGAGTCTTGTACCGGCAGGGATTGTAGGTGAATGTACAGCGCTCTCTCCCACCTTCAATACCACGACTGAGGTGCCCTTGAGCAAGGCACCGAACCCCCAACGCTCCCCGGGCACCGCTGCATAAATAGCTGCCCACTGCTCCGGGTGTGTGTTCATGGTGTGTGTGTTCACTGCTGTGCACTTAGGATGGGTTAAATGCAGAGCACAAATTTCGAGTATGGGTTACCATCTAATGATCATCTTTAAGAAATGCAGTGGGTCAATAAAAAGTGCATTAAAATCTTTGCAAATGTATGTAAATGTAATGTAAATTCAGAATATCAGTACACATTACTCCTATAATGTGCACTTTTAGCAAAAGTTTAAGCCACCTGCTTAGGATCACAGCCTTTTCAGGCGAAATCTTCGTCCAGGGGCTCCTCACCGCTTTTCTATACCGTGAGTTCAGCGAGTGTTGGGGGATGGGAGCTGAGAAGTAAAAGGGGAAGAGGGAGCCATAAGCAGCTCCAGGGTGTGGCTCACTAAGCTGTACATATATTGCATGTACTCTATATTGACTATTCTCCACACTCGTTCTCTTTTCACAGGTTTTTTTTTAAATTTTTGAACAAAATTTGAAAATGCCATTCAAACTTAGAATAGTAGCTTATTTTGCGATAAAAGCATGTGTAAGTGTTAGAAAAGCAAGATTTGAATGGTGTTGATGTAGGGTAGGCCATGTGATGCAACGGTACTGTGTACTCTTACCAGGGACAGTTTGTGTTGATGATCAGATAGCCTTCATTTCCAGGCAGTTGTATGCTTTCACTGATAAGACCATATGAAGATGACATGTCTTAAGTTCACAAAACAACTCTAACATGCTTTGTGTCCAGATATGATATAATATCACTTCACAGGTCAAGTGTGTTTACTGAAAGATCAGTTGGCAATAGATTTGAAGGACAGATATACAATAATTTGGTGATGCTAAACTTGATGCATTGCTGATAAACACAACATGTTTTAATGTTTGCTGAGCACCTTGACGACCCTATTAAATAGATAATTAACACAGAAATGAAGAATGGGTCCTCATGTACTCACCCTCTTGTCTTTTGATCTCTTATTATTTACTTTCATCTTTGAGACACAAAAGGAGATGTTAGACAATGTCTGAGCTCCTTTTCTCCATATGGCAAAACTGGATGGTGACCTATGCTGTCAAAAGTTAAAATATGCACTACAAATGTATCATAAAATTGGCCTAAAAACCTTAAATTTCCTTAAGTTTCCTTAAATCGTACAGTAGTGAATGTACAGCGCTCTCTCCCACCTTCAATACCACGACTGAGGTGCCCTTGAGCAAGGCACCGAACCCCCAACCGTTCCCCGGGCGCCGCAGCATAAATGGCTGCCCACTGCTCCGGGTGTGTGTTCACTGCTGTGCACTTGTGCACTTAGGATGGGTTAAATGCAGAGCACTAATTTCGCGTATGGGTAACCATCTAATGATCATCTTTAAGAAATGCAGTATCAAATGTATCATAAAAGTGGTCTAAAAACCTTAAATGTCCTTAAGTTTCCTTAAATCGTACAGTAGCTTTGTATGGTTTACACTTACCGTTTAAAAGTTTTGTCAGTAAGATTTATTCTTTCTAGTCAACAAAAATTCTTGAAATCAAATGTACCACTGCTTCCACAAAATTAAGCAGCACAACTGTTTCAACACTGATAATAATAAGAAATGTTTCACCAAATCATCATATTAGAATGATTTACGAAGAATTATGTGACACTGAAGATTGGAGTAATGATGCTGAAAAAACAGCTTGCATCACAGATCAGCTCGCATCACAGTAGGGCTGCACAATTAATCGAATTTCTAATCGCGATTACAATTATGGATGCCACAATTACGTAATCGTTCAAAACGGTAATTAATCGTTCAAAGTCCACTTATGTTATTCTGCACGCTTAAGATATGTTTTTTTCTTTCTACATGTTATCTTAAGGGTTTTTCCATTTTAGTTTTAGTATAACATAATACCATTCATATTTTTTTATACTTTAAAGAAGAAACCAATCTGATGTATGTTTGACATTTTGAAGGCTTAATGCTATAGGAAAGCACTAAAGGTTTTTCAGTTAGAGTGTTTTCAGCTTGTTTATTTTCATATAAAAATATGGCATGCAGTTTGCATCAAACAATGGTATAAACATCATTCAATGTAAATTGTGATAATCGTAATTAATTATCGCAATTACAATTTCAAGGGAAAAATCGACAATTATGATTTTTGTCATAATCGTGCAGCCCTATCACGGGTATAAATTGCATTTTAAAATAGAAAGCAGTTATTGTGATAATATTTCACAATTTGACTGTTTTTCTGTATTTTTATCATGTAACCACAACTTTGGTGCAACTTGACAAAAACATAAAAAAATCTTACAAACCTCAAACTTTTGAACGGTAGTGTACACCACCAGTTTGGTTATTCATGGAAAAAAGAAAGTACTACAGGATTGGAATGACATGATGGTCTTTAATCTTTTGTAAAAATGTGACCAAGAAACGTCCAGATCAGATTTGGGGTCCGCAGTAAGTGTGGAGTGTGTGTTTGATCTCAGCGGGCTTGTTTATGGTCGGAGATGACACTAATGTATGTCATGCATGAATGGCTGGTGATGGAACAGAATTAGAAGAGAATTGAGAGCAAGTTACTATGCCAGGGAGATGTCATTGAATTTTCTGGGAAGATAAAGTCTTTGTGCAAGTCCAGGTTTTCAGTAATGTTGTCGTGTATATAAGAAGATGAAACAGCTACTTGATGCCTGGAGATAAAAAGTGACGTCAGGAAATGATCTGACTTTGATCATAGATTTTTGGTTAAAGAGAAGTGAGATGTTTTTTCTCATCATTGATGTTTTTATCATTGATGTTTCAGTCTTATCACAGAATGTGTTTCCCAAATGTCAATAAAGTGTGAGTGCTTCAGGGCTCCATAGAGGAATGAAATCATAGAGAAACATCTGTTGTGTTTTGAAACCTAATTATGGCATAGATTGGCCGGTTGAAAGTCAATAACGCCGCGTACAGCTGTGTTACATATCTCAGTATAGTGAAGAAGGTTATTGTTTTACATTTTGCTTAACTCGCATCAGGATTTTGGCTTATTTTGTAACACTGGCCGTAGTTCATGACTATAGGAGAAGTGGCACTTCAGTTATGGTCTGCTTGATCTTCACGGGAAGCATTTTGATGTGCTTGACACCCATGTAAACTTGTCTGTTGTCCCTTTAGCCTTTGTTATCTCTGTACACACCACAACTCTTAACATTTGGCTTGGGGTCATAGGAACATCTCATGATTAGCCGAGCGGTCTCTTCTCATTGGCCAGCGGTGGAATGAGTACTGAAAAAATATTGTTGTAGCCATTTAAGAAAGTGTATTTTTATTTTATATTATTTGTTTAAATATTATTTGTTTGTTTTTTGTTTAGTTCAATTTGTTAATTAAGAAAGAAAATTGTAAATGTCATAAGGGCGTGGTAAATCGGACGGCAGTACGCCGGAAGAAAGGAAGTGGGTCAGACATAATTTATTGACCACTTCATACGTTTTTGTTTGTAGAATCCCTCTTTTGGAACGAGTTTCGTTTGGTATAACTTGTATCTTAATTATAATATGCTTTTTGTTGGTCAATTATTTACTTAAATAACTAAGAAGGAATAAACGTTTCGTGGAATGAAGTGCGTTCAAGACAAAGGCCGCTACCATGCTTCCGCGGCCAAAACAAATATACTCAAGTAAAAGTATCATTACATTACAAAAATGTAGTGTGAGTAGAGTAAAAAGTACTTGTCCATAAAACTGCTTTAGTAAGAATAAAAGAGTAGCTTATTTAAAAGTACTCATAGTGAGTAGGGAGTACTGATCTGCGGATTCTACCCCCTTATAATAAACGCTGTACACTGCAATTTAAACATTTAGAAAATATTGTTCATACTGTAATTCACAATATCTTTTGTTGTTTGTTAGAAAGAATAAAGAATATCTATCATCCAGCAGTTTGAATTTTGACTGCCAACTCTTCAAAATACATCAAAACAACACAGTTGAAACTATTATGATGAAAAGATGGAAGAGTAATTCTCTGTACACTCATCACCATTTAAACCATAATGTTTGAAAACATAGATTTAAATTCAGGTGTTAGGCCACTGAGCCAGAGCATGCTAAAATATTAATGTTTAGAATACAAAACCATTAGAAACTCGTACGAAAGTTCATCGCACACACCATGAGATGGGTTAAAAAGAAAGATAAAAAAAAAAAACAATTTCTCTCCAAAACAGTGCCAGTTTTAGTGTTTGCTAATAAAGAACTGAGAATCATAAACATGATAATTTATGTTACAATTTAAACGTAAAAGCACATTGTTCTGGGGGCCTCATCCCCTAACTTTTACAAAGCTACATTTAGTCAAGTATTTATTCAAGTGTTATGCTGATAATACAATTTATAAGGAAAGACTTGCATTTTATAGGGAAGTATTTCCGGGGAAACTTTTTCAAAAGAAAACGCACACACACACTTACGTCTCTTTGTGGGACCGCTTTGGTCTGGGTGAATAATCTGCTCTATCAGCAGCATCCATAACTGAATGGAACAAAATGTGTTGAACTTGAAAAAATTTTTTGCGCAAGTGCACTTCCTAAATTAAGGTTGATTGTATTAAATGGTTCAAACAAAAAACTTTGTTTATTAACGAGTTGCAGTTTTATTACATCATGCGCTGACAGAGATGCAGTATAATAATGCTACGGGTCATCAATAAGGTGCATACTGAATCTGGTCCTCCAATTTCAGTACATTAAGCCATGGTAAGCTATTTTTCCACATTTTCAAGAGTTTTAGAGAGTCCCCAACACAGTTTTTCACAGCGCGCGTTGCATGATCAAACTCATCAACAAGCTGTTGACTGACAGTGCAGTGCAGATCGCGCGTCTCTCTATATACTGAAGTATGGCAATTGCGTGAGTTATTAACATTGTACGCAATACCCCCGCAACCAAATTTCAGGCCCTGTGGATAGGCTAGCATATACAGATCATTTAGTAAGCAGAAATAAGAAATTTACCTTGAAAATTAGAGGAAGATGTTAAAACTACTGAATTAATTCTTGAAGAATGCACTGATTATCACCAGTTGGCAATGGCAGTTAAAATTTTCTATACATAATTTGATTTGACGAGAGTCAAGAGAACGATTACCCTCTCCATCACGTTGATGGATAAAAATAAAAACAAGCATGTAATGACCACAAACAGAGGGAAAATAGTGGAGTAGAAGTACAGGTATATCACTTAAAATGTACTTGAGTAAAAGTACTTAATTTTTAAACTAATCAAAAAAGTAAAATTTCTGATAAAAACTACTTAATTACAGAAAGTGAGTATTTGTAATTCGTTACTTCACCCCTGTCATTGGCCTAATTCTGTTGGATATATGAAGAGCCATGTTACAAAGGATGGTAGGACATTTTGTCTCACTGAGATGGACCAGTTGATAAAATCTGCATTTCCAGCTCCTATTTTCTGCAGCAACCCAAATTATGGGCCAGTACATTCCACACATTTTCTCTTTCTCTCTCACTTCCCCCACCCACAATTCCCCGAATAACTTGAAAACCTTGGTACCCATTTTAAGATCTCTGCAATTTCCTTTGTAAAATGAAAAAAGACAGTGTAGGAGGTTGAATATGTTTTTCTCTTATGAAACACTGGACAGACATAAAAAAGATTAATGGGAAAAACAAGGATTTTTTTTTTGTTACAGTGATGAGTTTGATTGTATCTTTCACATATAAGAATTTTACTTATATAATTCTCAAATATATTTTTAATACATGGTTCTTAAATATATTCCATATGATAAATAATATAAGATATTGTTCACTTAAAATCACTTGTGCACAAAAATCACTTAAAGGGATTGTTCACCAAAAATCAAGCCATCATCTACTTTAGCTTGTCGCTCCAAAACCAAATCATTCTTGTTTACTTTTCCAAATGCTTGGTGGACACACATTAAATTAATTTAAGTTAAATACACAAATGCAATAATCAGATGCTAAAGCAGCTATGAAGCTCAAATGGTACTTCAGTTTTGACACAAATGTATAGTATATGCACACTAAAAAGTGTTCTCCTTGTCCAGCATCTGTGCTGTTTCTCGTCAGAAGTTATGACTGGTAAAAATGTCTCTTAAGCTAGAGTTGTGAGTATTTCTGAACACACTCACATTAGTGCTTTTCAGTGTGGATGCCTGTGGTGGCGCTGTCTCTAGTAATTTGCTGTTTTTCCGTCTCTTCTGTTTCTTTTTTCGACTGAATCTATAGACCGGGCCAGTGTTGCCACCTTTTGGAACAACTAATTAGCAAACAAAAATGTAATGCATATGTGCCAACTGAGCATACGGAGTAGGTGCTGTTAGAAAAACCTAGCTGCATGTGTACAGTATGTGCATACTAGGGATGCATGATATTGGATTTTTGCTGATATCTGATATGCCAATATATTTAAGTTAAATTGTATTTAAGTTTCATAATCCGTTTGAAAAAAAGCATATTACACAATGAATAAATCTGTAGATATAAAATTATTTAATTTACAAGTGTCATTGTTTGTGATTTTATTCATGTAAGCAATAGCTTCTGACCTTTAAATCAAAGCATACTCATGAATTTGTGACATCAATTACTGCTTTATTTAGTCAGAAACCGTCTTAATATTATATACAACACCGTCGGCTTTCGTCGCCGCTAGTTCTTTGAAGTCGGCTTGGTGTGTCCCGGCCTATAGTGATGCTCACATGGAATTTATGCAGAATTACAAATGATATGTTGGCCCATCTTCACAATACACAGTGCCTATGTATTAGTGGCTGCCTGCATTGGCCCATTACATTAATCTTGTTACTTTCTGGATTGTGTTGTGATTTTGAAACATTAAGCATTGCAGATGTCATTATTTCCATTGCAAACAGTGCTCTAAATTTAATCACTTAAATCATCATTTCACCACATTAACTGAGATCCTCAGTTTTTGTGCCAGATAAATGCTGATCTAATTGCAAAAATAAATTATATCATCTGATTCATCTGATAGTTATGTATTTCTTAAGATATCGCCTGCTTACATAGCTTCAGTGTAGTTAGCTGCTTTTTGTTAATAGCTTTTAGTGAAGCTGACTGCTTTTTCATAGCTTGACTGGATTTGAACTACTATTTGAGTTGCTTTTAGCTTTATAAGATACACTTTAAAAGTAGCTGACGGTAAGAACATTTTATGATGTTTACCTGCAGTACAGGTCTTGAGTTGCACGTCTTTTAAATGATAAAAATAACTAGATTTGCATTGCAGGGTGGTTTAGGGATGCACCGATCCGATACTCCGTATCGGTATCGGCTCCGATACTGCCATTTTCTGCCGGATTGGGAATCAGTCAGACGAGACTGATCCAAATCCGATATTGTGCATATGATCTGTGTCACGAAAGGCACAAAAACATTATAAAGTAACAAAGTTTTCGTGCACTATATTCCAAGTCTGAAGCCGTTCCATAGTTTAATGTGAGGTACAGATAAATATTAAAGTAATTAAATTCAAGTTGACTTAAACTCTTCTCTCTGCTGCGGCTGTCAGTCATCCTCCATTCAGAATTCAAACTGTGCATCGCGTTCGGTTAAGACTAGGATTGAGTATCGTTTTTTTTCTTTCTCGATACCGGTGCCAAATCGATACTTTTAAAATGGTTCCGGTGCCTGAACCGATACTTATTAAAAAAAACAAATAAATAAAAATTCCCCCAAAATGATGGCTTGGCCATTAGCACTATAAACACATGATGTCTGTTTCATTCATACTGGACGCCAGAGGACACCCTCACAAATCCACATATCCAGTCACAGAAGTAGCAGAACTCATGACCCTCCAGGAAATCCCTTCTATGTACAAAGAATTCTATTATCGCTGTAACTGATTAAACAGAACATATAAACGTTTTGAATGATAAAACAAAGACAATAAACACTTGACTGCGACAATATAGTTATTTGTGTTATTCAAGCCATCTCTGGTATTTTCATAAAAATTAAGTATGTTTATAATCCATTGCTAATCGATGTATTCTTTTTAAAGTGGCATATGGAACATATTTTCTGCCTCATTCTGTGACAAGAAGCCATATCAGATAAAAAAAAAGAAGCATTTGAATGGTGTTGTGGAGTAAAAATTTTATAATGTTCTCATTTGTTGGCCAACAAGTTTAGAAATGTGAATACAAGGGAAGTTTAGCTTTAGGCATTTTAATTTAAGCATGTTTAGCTTAGTTAATGAAAGGCTACCTGCTGCCATCAGAGCAAGTGTAATTACTGCATTCACGCGCTCCTCGGATGCTCTCGTTTCCCGAGTTGAGCTTTTAAGTCGGCGTGCCGGTGATGATGCTTCTTACATCAGTTTCGGAAGAACCAGAGGACAAATATTTCAATCGATCGCTCAGGCATGGCACTGAAATGAGGCACCGAAATCTGCGTTCTGATTCGGTTCTAGTACATACCGGTTACATAGGTACCCAACCCTAGTTATGACAGTCAAGACGATAAAACTCTCTTCAAGATGATTCAATTTTCCTATTACTGTACTTGATCTGTAGATAACAATCAATGGTTTTGCATAAAAGGACTTTAAAGGGGTCATATGATGCGATTTCAAGTTTTCCTTTCTCTTTGCCCTGTTGAATTGAGTTTAGTGCTGTTTCTAAATAAATCATATGTTGCTGCCTCATTACTGTGCTATACATTTAAAAAAAAATTATTTAAATTTTATAGTATATATTCATATACAAATATATTAACTTGCTTTTCAGCTCATTCAAGTTTTTGAATGTATTTTGCAACAATACAAAGAGCAATGTGTAACATTTTACCAGATTTAGTCCTACACTTATTCACTTTTATTTGTTCCCCACTAAATGTGTTTTCATTAAATGTTTATATTTTATAAAAGTGTTGTGCACTCATAATTTTTCTAGAGTAACCTTTGCTGCTGAATTATCCACTAACCTAGTTTATAATAGTATTTTTGACAGATTATGATTGGTTATTTTTCTGTATAATGAAGTCTATATTTAGTAGATTGTGTTTAACACAAAACAGTGATGATCAGGTCAACACACAGAGGTATAGAAATTCTGCATTGATTTAAAAAAAAAAAAAATGCTGGTATCGGATCGGTTCTGAAAAAAATGGTAACTGTGCATCCCTAATAACGATAGCATTGAAGTTTAAGGAAATTTCTGTGAAATGTTTTCAGCATCAAGTAATTGGTCTGTTTATTCTGAAAGAGAAATAGATACATGACATGGCATAACAGCCATTGAGATGGTAGCATGTTCCTTTAGCTCAAACAGTAGAGCATGGTGCTAGCAACAGCAAGGTCATGGGTTTGATTTCCAGGGAATGCAAGAACTAGTAAAAGTGTGTACCTCTCATACAACATAAGGAGCTTTGGATAAAGTGTCTGCTAAATGATTTTAAATTTAATATATTTTGTTGATATATTTAAAGGGGTCATCGGATGCAAAATTCATTTGTTGTTTGAACATAAATGTGTGTTGGAAGTGTGTGTACACATCCACCCTATAATGATAAAAATCCACCCAGTGTTTTTTTTTTAAATCCCCATTTTAAAATATCCTTTCTCAAATCAGGCTGTTCTGAGATTCCTGGCAGAATGACGTAGTTCTGCACAGGCCGCTCCCACGATAGTTGATTGACAAGGCCATCTTACCCTAGACCCGCCCTGAGTGAGCTGTCATCAGTCCGCCATTGTGTCGACTCCGGTGCAGGTGAAGACAAGAATGTCTGCGGTTGAGGTGTTTTGTTGTTGGATGTAATAATGAACATAGCAGTCGCCATTTACTCCTGACATCTGAGCCGTTGAAGACGCAGAGGATTAACGTTACTTTCGTTTTCGGAATGCGTGCCAGATCTACCTAAACGCGTCTGTTCGCACGAATCATTCGTGATCCAGCATCACCTACAGATGAAGTGAGTATAAAGGTTTTTATGAATTTTTGCAAATCGCCTTTCTTAATAATGTGCTAGTTAGCAAGTTTCACGGCTAAAGTTTACAGTCTGCTCGTCATGCCACGGAAGAGAGGGGTGGGTTGAGCAGAGCTCATTAGCATTAAAAGCGACATGCAAGGGCTTACTATGAACAGAGCTGATTTTAACAAGTGTTTTTTACAGTACCATTGAGAAATTTTGACCAAAGTATGTTATAGACTTTTCATTAAGACCCTAAAGAATCATATCAACTGGTGGAAAATGGGCATCCGATGACCCCTTTACTATATTATGTTGAGCGAGATTTTGGACCAATGAGATTTCACAGTGAGGTTTGTTCTCACACGCCAAACAAGCATGTTTAATGTGCTCTATGTACTGTATGTGTGTTGATAAATGTTTATATGTGAGTGAAAGCCGAAAATAAAACGTACTGTATATCTTCAGGAGACTTTGATGAAACTTCTTGTTTCAAATGGATTACTTTTACAATGACTTTATGAAGTTTTTAAGTTTTGGAGGAATGGACTTTCAATGGAGGTACAAAAATCTATGAGGTTTCATTAAAAAAATCTATTTTTTAAGATGAACAGAAGTCACATGAGGGTGAGCAACTGATTGCAGAATTTTAAGGTGAATTAACTAACCATGGTTCTTGTTAAATCAAGTTGCTTGAGAATTTTAGAACCAATCCTGATAAAGGAACAAGGGACTTTTACAACACTGTAATAAAATGTATTCCCTTTAGCTCTGATTGTGGGTTCTGCTGTTTTGCTTTTTGTTCTTTTTGGTAATTTTGGCTTGTGGAGGATCTTGAACCTCTTCCCTGAACCGCTGCAGTTTCCTTTCTCGTTCTTATGTGTCTTTGTCTTTCGTCATGTTTGTGACCATTGGATGACCCTGGTAGCTGAGACAGCCAATTTGAATTGTGTAGTGTGTGTGTGTGGGTTTTACATGAGAAGAAAGAAAGAGACCGAAAGATTAGCGTTCAAGAATAATCTGCCTGTGTCTGGACAGACAGGGTGGCCAGAGGTTTGAATACTGTGCGTGTGGTTCGTACAGATAGTTGTCACGCACAGTCTGGAGCATGGCAGTAGTGAGCTGGTACAGATCAAAGTTTTGCCTGCTCTTGTGTGTGTGTTTGTCCTGTATTCCACTGGTTTTCTGTGTGTCATTGCCCTGCAGTTAGACACTGGCTGTCTGTTAAACATTAACCAAAAATCTCACGTCAGACCAGAGTAATAAAGGGGCCTTTAACACATACAGTGCTCTGTAGCAACAAAGCAGCCGGAAGTCATTGATTTTTTTGCATGCTGGTTGCAGATTTTGCAAGGGAGTTGCAGGGTGTGCTGCGATTATGCGTAAGTTAAGAAAAGGTTATGCAGTGATGTTCCTGTAGCTTAAACAGGTTATGGGTTCGATTCCCATTGAATTCATGAACTAATGTACCCTGAATCCAATGAAGGGCATAATATCCGCTAAAGTAAAAAGGCAGATGCATCGTGAATGAAATGACTTCTCCAAGAATAGTTTTTCATAACGTTATTGTGGTAGTCCGGCTATTCCATCTGGTAAAACATGAATACTCTGAGACGAGCAATATTAACTTTTCTATTGTTGTTCAGTCGTAGTACAAGCAGGGTGTGACGATTGGTCGGTGTGATATTAGTCCCGCCCCTCTTCCACTGTGATTGGTCAACTGACTAAAAAGTGACAGTGATGAGTGCTGCATTTTACCCAGTGTTCAACATTCTTCAACTCTTAACATTCTTCAAATTACACTAGCCTCTGGAAAAAATGC
Organism: Sinocyclocheilus grahami; assembly: GCF_001515645.1. Classification (NCBI taxonomy): domain Eukaryota; kingdom Metazoa; phylum Chordata; class Actinopteri; order Cypriniformes; family Cyprinidae; genus Sinocyclocheilus; species Sinocyclocheilus grahami. Next base: position 233,469 of record NW_015505867.1, read on the forward strand.
CTTGGTGGGCACACGACCTTAAGAGTGTCAGTGAAGTTACGCAACTGGCACAAGACAACATGACAAAAGTAATACGTCCTGATTACATTCATACTATGTAGAACATACTTTTTTAATGGTGACAAATTAAGTACTTAATCCAAAAGAAGTACCTACTCAGAGGTTGTATGATCTGAAAACTCAGCAGCGATCTGAAAACTCGATTAGAAGACAACATACAAATATAAGAGTTAGCGAAATACAACAAAAACAAGTTAACTTGATGTTCTGGTAACTTGGGGAACCAGAACTAATAAAGCAAGAAACATTATAGCCGCAAATCTAGCAGTGTGAATGGGACTGGGAAATTTACCACCCTGAGAGTGAGATTTGGGTCATCTGGCAAACAGGTGGAGAACTCACACACATGAGTGTGCTCAACACATAAACCCTGTTATAGTGCTGAATTCACCTACAGCAATTCACAGGCACAAACACACGCATGATCATGAATTCAGCCACATGCCATTCGCAGACACTGTCTTCCACTCTCTGCCCGATCAGAGTTTATTTATAGAGCAGGATTAAACATTAGCTGCAGCGGAGTGATGCAGACATGCCAGCCCCCTCAGTGAGAGAGATGCTGAGCTCTGATTGGCTCAGTGGAAGTGAGGTCATGAGTGATGACGAAGGCCAACAGACTACTGCTGAATTCACTGAAAACATGTCAACTGTAGGAGTTATGTAAGTGAAAATGTACAGTCAGCTGCTCATTATCATCGAATAAACTGGCACAGGGTGATCAGGGCCCTAATGTGAAGCATAGGGGTATTGTGTCATCCTGAAGAGGTTTATTTAGTATATAATAGTTCATTTAAAAATAGGCTTAATTTACTTAATTCAAAACATGATGATTTGCAATAAAGTGTTCTTCTGAGGGTTGTACCACACACTCTCACATCTCATCTCAAAGTATTTGTGTTTGTGTGTGGTTCATTTTTCACCAGTCCTTTGTCAATCCACAGTCATTCTCACACATCTGCAGTGTGTATGAGTGAAAGAAAGAGTTTTCTACCTGCGCTAAGGCATGTCATGTTTTGAATGTGTCCTGGCTGACCCTCCTCTGTAATTGGGGTTAAAGACTGACTGCCTGTGGGCTGTTGAAATTAAAACTACAGATTTAACCTCTACACACTGCATCTTTTTCTTATTTTAAAGAGTTTCACAGCAATTAAAGAGTTAGTTCACCCCAAAATGAAAATTTTCTCATTAATTACTCACCCTCATGTCGTTCCAAACCCGTAAGACCTTCGTTCACCTTCGGAACACAAATTAAGATATTTTTGATGAAATGTGAGAGCTCTCAGACCCTGCATAGACAGCAACGCAACTGAAATATTCCCAGGTCCTGAAACGTAGTAAGGACATCGGTAAAACAGTCCATGTGACATCAGTGGCTCAACTTCAGTTTTGCGAAGCTAACAGTTACGAGAATACTTTTTGAGCGCAAAGAAAACAAAAATAACAATTTATTAAACAATTCTTCTCCCCCGAGTTACGTCTTCCGCCATTTTAGAGTATCACAACACATACGCACGCTTTCCCTTAAGCATAAACAACGCTGATTACGCAAATTACGTTCATGCGCACTTTCTCCACCGAACGTGAACAACGCTGATTATGTCGATTATGCTCTTGGGTACTCTCCAAAATGGCAGAAGACATAACTCGGGGGAGACTAATTGTTAAATAAATTTTATTTTTTTTGTTTTCTTTGCGCTCAAAAAGTATTCTCGTAGCTTCGCAAAACTGAAGTTGAGCCACTTTTACCGATATCCATACAACATTTCTGGACCTGGGAACATAACAGTTGCATTGCTGTCTGTGCAGGGTCTGAGAGCTCTCAGAATTCATCAAAAATATCTTATTTGTGTTCCGAAAATGAACGAAGGTCTTACGGGTTTGGAACGACATGAGGGTGAGTAATTAATGA